>NW_005054363.1:2978916-2988922 GCF_000277835.1 Geospiza fortis
GATTACATATAGATGCAGAAAGGCTGTGATTATAAGGGTCATCCCTCATGCCAGGTGTCAGTCAGAAAAATAATTACAACTGTATTTTATTGCAGGGATTAAAACAGAATTGAATGTGTTTAGTGTTGAAGTGAGTGTAACACAGCTGAAATTGTTAGATCAGATTTACTGTGTTTACTGTGCCTTCTGGAGAACAAAAGAGAATTTTGACTATGAACTCAAGATTGCAGTCAAGTTTCTCATAAAGGAGAGACTAATTTGCAAGTGGGTTTTTTTTTTGCTGGTGAAGAAAAAAGCTTCCCTTCCCTCCTCCCAGGTTCTCTGAAAACAAATAATTGAGTCTTTCCAGAGGGAAAAATGTATGTGATAAGCTTTGTGGGCGTTATGGTTTAAGGCTGATGGGTGGATTTGATCCTCACATTGAAATTTTTTTCCAGTAATATATAATTATTTTCACTTCTTATTTTTGAAGGTGCGTGTTGACAGTGGCATACAACAAGGAAGTGACATTAGCATTTATTATGATCCCATGATCTCAAAAGTGAGTTGATCATTATTTCTCAATATTCTAAAGGCACAGAGTACTGATTTTCTGCATAGATCTTTTATGAGAGGGAGCATATTAAAGGATTGGTGAATCAGTATTTTAAAGGTGCCAGGCATAACATGCCTCAAGGGAATACAAAAGAAGTGAAGGAAGATGTGGAGTAGAGGAAATCTAGTGTCACTTCTAAATAAAATTATTTTTACCTTTTGACACTGTAGTTATTTGTCTTGCAGTTTCTAATTAAGAAGATTCTGATTTGAACACCAGCCTTTGTCTGACTTAGATACTGCCAATCTATCTTTTTTTAATATAGTCTAGCTTGGATGTAAATGTCAATAATCTCAGCTTCCAAAAAGAAGCATTGAAAGAAATGCTTGATAGTGTCTCTTAGTATTAGTTTTTATTCATTGGGAATATATTGGTAAAATTAAAATGTGACATGATAGAGTTCAGTCATCAAAAAAAGGATATCTTAGGAGTTTGTTGGGCATTAGGAATCTGGTGAGTCAGCTTGAAGAGTGAACCTCTCGTCTGATTTTCTGAGAGCTTGTTTAGATGCTTTAAGTTTTATGAAGGAAAAAGTGATTGGCCTTCTTTCATTGAGTGGGTTAAGAGATCTTAGCTTTTTCTTGATGTTTCAGGGAGCCTTTATAGCATAAATACAGTAATGGTCAAGAAATGGTTTTTTATGACTGCAGAAATTCTACAAACCTATTTGATTTTTAAATGTTATTCAAATTCTAGAAACAAACATCTAATTTCTAGGTAATGTAAATACCTTTTTTTTTTCTTTAGCTGATTACCTATGGCTCTAATAGAGCCGAAGCACTGAAAAGAATGGAAGAAGCTTTGGACAACTATGTAATTCGAGGTAACTAGAGAAATTTGGATTCCTAGTGTGATAGGCTGTCATCTATTTCAAGAAAACAGCTTGAAAAGGTAGTAATTAGCAAATTGAATAAAGTTCCCACTTCTTAAGTGCAAATTAAAAAAGGAAAAGCTTGTGTTAATTAAGCTGAGAAGATACATCAACTCTAAAGAGACTTTTTTTCTCCATTTTTCTCTTGAATATTTTAAGATAAATATTTAAATAACTTTCTTAAAACTCATAGTTCTCACTGAATGGTAGCAGGTAATTGATTTATTACGTTGTGGGGGGGTAAAGGCAATTGTACTCTAAGAAATTTAAAGTAATTGCCTTTTTTAGGAGTTTAATACATTGATTGCAATTAAATATTATCACAATGCAGTGGTTGATTGTGTGTGTATATATATATATGTATATTTCTCTAATTTTCAAGGTAATTGTTTAGGTTTGGGCAGATACAGATGTAGGGTTTTGATCACCGTGTGTGTTTCAGCTCTTGCACACTGATGGCGTAGGAGATGCAGCCTTTCTTTCAGGCTTTCCAGGCAGCATGGGTAAATCAGCCCTGACCACTTTTATCTTTTTAAGTTTTGGTGGGGGAAGCCATGTTTTGTATGGGAGAAATTTTTAGGTCTTCCTCTGTCTTATGGAAAACAGGAAGGACAACTCAGGATAAGAGAGGTAAAAATTTCTGTGAAGTTTCTGTAAAGCTTGGTTTGGCTTTAATGCTGGGCTGCTGAATGGTACAGTTGTCCTGTCAAACTCAAAAGATTTATCTGTCTAGGGGAAAATGAACATCCCTCTACCACAGTGTAGTTAGATCCATGGTAGGATTAACCATTGTAAATGAACTGCTAACTCTAACATAGATTTATATTGGTGCAACTTGAGCCAGTAGACTATTGCAGTACAATGTGCTGATGTAAACCCCTGCTGTAAAACAGCTGAGTAAATTTATATGAGAGAGGAATTTATACTGCTATAGTTAGATTGGTGTGAGGAGGGATTTGTTGGTGGTGTTAATGGAGACAGGCTCTGGATTCACACTGTTGTATTGATAGCAAGTGATGCTAAAAGTATTTTATTTGATGAGAATATTGCAAATGTGTGTGGAGCATTGTCTTTTATTGTGTGCTGTAATATGGGATGGAAACTGGTTGTTTGTGCTTAGGTGTTTTACACAGATGCACCTAATAAAAGCTCCACAGATTATAAATGTTTGTGAAGTATGATAGATCTTACACCTGAAAAGTACTAATTTCTATTCTTGAGGTTTTTACAGTATTTTTATTAATATGCATGTATTCATCATACTAATGTCTCTGTAGTATTTCTATCTGAGAAAGCTTTTAGTCTATTAAAAACATTTAAAGAGGTAATTAATGAACTACAGGAGGAATTTTTTTCTAAAGTACTGCAAACCACAATATGTAACGTACTACAGGTTTCAAAAGTAGGTAAATTTTCAGAACATTTTTAGTTGCAGTGGCCAGTGGTTTCCATTTGAAAACCACCAAGATTTTTGTGTAGTTTTACACAGCTGGTAGTTTCTTCTCAGTGTTTATTTAAAATGGAGCATTTGTGGATATTAAAGTATCTCTTCTCTTTCCTACTGTGAATGATTCTTGGTAGGGTAGTTAGTAGAAACTTTTTTATTTTTACTCTAAAGTGATGGTGTATATTTTTGCTTTACAATATTGTTGGGTTGGGTTTCTATGTAACAAAATATTAAACTACCCTGATCTTTTGTAAAGTGTCTTTTCCAACTTGAGTTTTTGTTAGTAGTGAAAGATACAGAATATTTTTTTTACCTGGTGTTGAAGATACTTAGTTTTATGTTTGAATAGTGAGCTTGTACTTGGTATAGAGATTACTAGTCTTGCACTTGGTATAGAGATTACCAGTCTTCCTCAACAGTATGCTCCAGATCCCTATTTCTCAGCACAGCCCCCTTGTCCCTCTGAAATCCTGGAAAGCAGCATTTATGTTTGCATGGTGTTTTAGAGATGCTGTGTTTTTCCCTGTGAGTAATGAACTCTTCTAGAGCATTGTAGATAAGCAATACCAACTGAAGTCAATGTCAGTTGTAGTGATGATGTGCACTGGGAGAATTTCAGATTTAAAATCCCAAGGATTGCAGTTTCTGTAAACAAGGATGCTTGTTCACTCACACAGGGTGGGAATGGGATGTAGGGTGGCTGCGTAACAGGTCAAGGACCATCTAATGCATAGCTTGGGGACTGCTAATGGAGGATGGAGTCTTCCCAATCACTTCTGTGTCACCAGTTCAAAGCAGACAAAAGTTGGTAAGGAATTTTAGTCACTACTATTTTGATGGCTGCTTGCTGACCTGTGTGAAATCAGTGGTTTTTATCCGGTTCCTAGAAGACAAATGTCTTCTTGGAGCAAATGCCACTATACAATGTCATTCATGGCAGTCCCAGCAGAGAATCCAGGACTGAAGTAGCACAGTGACCCTTCAGGAGGTGACTCATCTAGACTGGGTTGAGGCATGTTGGCAGTGTGAAGGTCAAGGGCTTACTCTGCTGCTCCTTCTCTATTGGCTCTGTGAGAAAACATTCAGTTTCTCTGCTGTGGCTTTGGGGTATTCACAAGTTACCCCATTCCTTTTTAGCCCTGTTCCATCTACAGGGAACAAGTCCCCAGACAAGTCTTTATTGACTTGTTTTCTTGGACTGGATACTACCTGGCCTTGAATTCATGGTTTAGCTGCCCTTCCCAGTTGAATCTTCCTGACAAGACCATGAAGGAGATTAAAGTAATTAAATTTTAAAAATAGTCTAATACTTGCAAAGAAAGCAGATTTAAGCAAAATTTGAGTAAAACCTTAAGCAACCAAGGCTGTATCATATAGTGCCTGTAATAGCAGTATCTTCATTAGAAATAGAGAACTAAGCTAATAGGGATATTTGCAACAATGCTAGGCTCTGAAATGCCTGATGCATTAATATTTTATTACTGTTTACTTCACTTGTCCACAGTGAAGAAAGAAATTCTGCAGTGTGTTCATTGGTAGATGCTAAGAGTATGACTAACTCAAGATTGAGTCAAGATAGGGTCAATGTGATCATGGGAATGTAATCTCAATCTTTTTTCCTGTGTAATATGTCCATTGTTGCTAATGGGAGCAGATGAAAGACTAGGATAGCGTTTCTTTGAGTTGTGGATTAGATTAAATGATCTCTTGAGGTTCTTTACAGTCTAAATTATTCTGACAGGAACTGACTTCTCCACTGAGAGCTGATCTGAATTGAAAATCTCAGCTGAGACTCCGGAATGACAAAGGGTCTAATTAGGTAACATTTTTATTTCTGAGTCTTGCAGTATATTTCAGGTCTGATTAAAGTTGAGGATCCAACTCAGACTTCTCTCAAGAAGAGAAATTTCTTGTTTTGTGCAGTGGTTACTGGAAAATTTGTGAATAGTGAAAATTCAAGACACCAGTCAAGCAGAGAGGCACTGTTGCTCATTGGGATGGGGCATGATTTTTTTTCCTTTGAGCGTGCGCTGTTGTTAGTAGTTCATCTCTCTTATGGTACTTTTTTCAGAAACTTTTTGTTTTGTTCATTTTGGGGGGGTTTAATTTGAACAGCAGAAATAGGGTGTTGAAAGAATACCTTTCAGTGTATATCCTGTGTATGTAAACATGGTGTGGTGTGCTTTCCTTCTTGGCTTTTCTAAAGTTTTAATATGCTTTTGTCATTCCTGGTGCTGGATAATCTGTTCATTTGAAGGCATGTATAAATCCCAGTATGTAGTTTTGGAAAGTTTGTGTATGAAGGTTATTTTAATCAATTTAAATAAAAGAAATGGTTATATTTGTGCATCAAGTAGACCATGTTATCAATTCATTAGAGGGTCTGATTGGACAGATAGCTCATATCCTTGAGTGCAGGAAGATTACATATCCTGTAATCTTTCCTTTGACCTCTGTTTGCTTTTTATCTTCCCTGAGCATTCAAAAGTAAAGCAATAACATGAAGTTTAAGTCTTTGTATAAAGTCAGTCCTTCTCTGTAGAGATCGTGCTTGCTGTGTGTAGAGAGGAATGCATTAGACCATTAGGGAGAAGGAAGAGTTGAAGGAGCCTCTGAAGAAAAGAGTAAGCAGCAGATAGAGCAAGAAGGAGTAGAAATGAGGGGAGAATAAGGGAACCACCAGCTGGGGGTGGGGGAATTTTCCAGCATGAGGTGAAAGAGCAAACATAAAATAGAAGCCAGCAAAGTGTTAAATGTTCAAGGGGAAGAGAAATGTAGAAGTTAACTCTGAGTGGAGATCTGCCAGAATAGTGGCAGCAGAAACTGTTGTATTGAGCTTTTGTAATTAATTAGGGGGGAAAGAAAGAGAGCTGTACTTAATGTTGTGAGAAGGCTTTGGCTTTCCACGAAGCACAGAATGAGTAAAATTGGAAGGGATCACAGTGGATTATGTGGTCCAACCTCTCTGCTCAAGCAGGGTCATCCTAGAGCGCAAGAAAAAACACCCAACTTCAATATTAGTATTTTATCATGTATTTAAATAAATTAATTTCAGGTACAAAGCTTTTCACAGTAAACTTTAATTTAGGTCCAAATATCATAAATTACTGAATTATTTTGTTTTAACTTCGAAGATACTTCTCTATGTCAGTATACATGTAAGTGTTAGACTCTCCTGTATTCTGAGCCCCTCTCACTGGCATTGTGAGCAAAACAATCTTTGTGTGTAAAAAACCTATTTACTTGCAAAAACAGTGTATAGTGTCTGCTCTTAAAAAAATGAAATGAGGTTTTATTTTTTTTGGTTGTGCTTTTAAAAAGTGCTTCAACAGGTCATACAACTTCTGCATAGCTGTGGTAACAGACAGGTACTTCTGCAAGAGTATTTGTGTTCTCACCCTTTGCAGATTCCCCAGTGTATTGATGTGGAAATCAAAACTGGAGAAGGGAAGCAAACAAGCTTTGTTCAAAATCACTAGAAGGGATCATTTCAGAATGCTTAGTAGCATCTGCTTGGAGCTCAGATGCTGCTCCTGGTCTCTCCTTTTCTTAAGCCAGTCATGAGAGAGGGAGTAGGAATGGGAGCTTGTCAGCGAAATGTTGTGGGATGCAGTTTAGATTACCAGTGTCCTGTGGAGAAGGAAGAGGGAAGGGCAATTGAAGTACAGGTTGTTCAGGTAAAAGAGGAAGGCAATGTTATTGGTGCAGAAGGGGAAATTAAAAAAAGATACCTTTCTTTTGCCAGATACGTTTTTTGTTTGTATGGTTTTTTTCCTCTCCCTTTTAATAAGGAGAAAGAAATGGGGCAGTGAAAAACAAGAAATGAATGTTATTATTTCTCTAGATAAAGTTGTCCTAATGTTGTATTCCCCATCTTCAGAGTAAAAGGATATCTGAGGAGAGGATGCTGGTAGAATGCGCATTTATTTTCTTTCACTTTTCTTGACAAAGCCTGCTTAGCTTCTGCTTCCAATTATTCTACTGATTCACACATTCGTGTTTGCTAACACTGTAAATAATGGTCCTCTTAACTCTTACTAAGAAGTTCAGAACCACATGCAGTTACACAAGTTTGAGTTTGAATGTATGATTTTACAGTACAATACTACCATATATTATCTCTTTTTACCTCCTTTCTTCTCCCCCTTTATCCTGATGTGTGAGTTCACTGAGCTCCAGACTTGTGTATTTGAAAGAATTATAGTTTTTAATTGGAATACATGTTCAGCTCTGAGGGTCAGTGGTTCACTGATCCCATGTGAGAATTTTATGTGAATGTTTATGTATTAAAATTAAAAGATAAAACCCCCTTTGTCCCTTGCTTTTGGGATGGGGCTTTGTACATGGATAGCCAGCTCTGAAGTGAGTTGTAGCAAAACATGAGCTTTGAAAGACAGTTAAACAGTTGAATGTTGAGGGTTTTAGGGAATATTATGTAAACTTTTGGAATTACAAACATGGAGGCTTGCTGGGTGGTAATCATGGACTTGGAAAGTTCATGTGTTGAAAGTGGTGTTTTCATAGTCTGTGCAAATCTGATAATGTTCTTGTTTTAAGTGAACAGTAGTATAATCAGCATTTCATAATGCTCAGTGCAGAGCTTAGTTAATATTTTTTAATATTTTCTTCAGAGAAATAACTGAGATACTTCCTAAGCTTCATCACATTTATTCTTATTCAGCGTTTAAATTGTTGGGTGATAGTTTAGCTTTGCTGGCTTGTTAAAAAGAGAAACCTCTAGTCCTGTGCTCCACATGTTGGTTTTGCAGTCAGTAAGTGTGCAGATAAAGTTCTTTCTGTTCCACTTAGCACCATTTGAAATGATCAGCAAGTTAAGTCTATTCAACTGCTTATCTACAGAGGGGCGTGTAGGACTCCAATTAAGTTTACATGGATAAATGCAGATTTGTGTTTGCAGGCATCAAGATGACAGAAGCTTAATACTGTAAAAAGGCTAATCAACACTGAATATGTTTAGTGTCAGTAAATATTTATAGTGAAAACATTGCCTATGATTTTGTGCCTTGGCATTCCAAGTTCTGATTTTTAGTGAGTAAAAATGTGGTATGATAGCCACTTCATAAACCTGTTATAAAATTGTTTTCTATAAAATGCATTTTCTTGTTGTCTTTGGCTTTTCTTTTGAGAACAGGTTCAGAGTTAGGCTACAGTATGTAGCTAAGTTAATGAAAAGTCTGGTGTACTTAGCAGAGTTTTTAAGGCAGAGAATGAAGAAGGGAAGGAGGCAAGATAAAGACAGGCAGTATGTGGAGCAATTTCTTCTGATTATAATTTAATTTTTTTTTTTAATGAGGACTTCTTTAAACGTAGGTTGCTAATAAGCTCTGGTGAGCAGTGTGATTATTTAGTGTGTTCCTGTATTCATTAGGCAATAATGACAATTTAACTGGAAAAATTAATGGAACCTCAGCAATTTGTGTTTTATATAAAGCATATGAATATGTAGTTTTAAAAAATTTTATTGGCTCTCTGTAATTTAAATGCTCGTCTGCTTTCTTTTACAAATGTGTTCTGGAAAATAGTGTGTAGAAATTGAAACCAAAGAAGCTACTAATGTAATATTGTATGAAAACTACAGCCAAGCAAAATGAAGAAATAGAGGGACAAAACCAGTGATTATTATATTTTATTATATTTTGACTTAGCGGAAAGAAGAACATAACTGTAGCTACAGTTCTGCCTCAGCTTTAACGATGTAAAAATCATGAAGCTGAAGTGAAATTTGGTTTTCTGGAGGAGAAATGAATTGATATAGTTTAGGATTTTGTTTGTTTGTTGAAAATGTCATGGCTTGTCAGGCTAACAAATGTGATTTTGTTCCTGGCAGTCTACAGATCTGGTCAAGAAAAAGAAAAATTCTCTGAAAACCACTGCAATATAAATACAATATACTTCAGTTTAGTGTCTAACTTTGCATGAAATAAGCACTGCCTGTTAGCCTCTGTTTGATCCTGTGAGAGTGTGAGGCTAATGTCTGGCCAGTGTTTTGGAAGCAGCAGGTAGTCAGGAGCAAGCTGCTCTAGGGGTCCATATTTCTGTAGCCTAGTAGTTACTCACACACAGATGGAGACCTTATGAACTTTGACAGAGGTCACACTAAATTGCAAATCTGAAACTTGTAGACTTCTGAAGGATTACACTGGTAATTTTCTTTAAAAGCCATATGATTTGGTACATCACTAAAAGTATCAACTCAGTCTTGAGAAGTAGATCAACCATGCAGTCATTTCTCACATAATGATCATGGGGACTGATAAAGATAGCCTTTCATGATACTTTAAGGGAAACTTGTTTATTAAACTTTTAATTCATGTATGTAAAATGCATTTTATATTGCTTCCCAAATACCTAGTTCTGCTCTTTTGAACTTATTAAATGAATTTTGGAGCTTAAAACATTGCAGAAGCCTCATATTTTTCAGATGCACATGAGTTAGAAGTAATTAAGAATACTCATAGTATTTTTTTATTTTAGGTCTTTTGGGGCAGTCAGTTGAGACACCAAGCTCTGTCATCTGTCATCAGCCATCACCTTGCCAGGGATCTTATAGCAGTTTAGGAAAGAAAAATGTGAGATGCTCTCGTTACACATTGTAGCATGTTTAAATCCTGGATTCAAAGTTGGGCAGCATTGAAGGACTCATCCTCTTCTTGATTTTGTAATAGATGAAGTCTCTGGGATATTTCAAATTACTAGTCAGATAGAGAATTTTGGGGGGAATCTGTAGCAGACAAAGACAGACATTATTTGTTTCCAAGTTATGGTCATTTAGTGTTAGATTTTTAATTATTTTGTTTAGAGGAGATGCAGTGTGACTCTTGATCAGTGTTTATAAAATCAGGCTATGTGAACGATTATTTAGGTTGCAGGCAGCAAGGATTTTCTTTTAATCAAATGGACAAATTTCTATCATGTCATCATTGAACTGCTTGTGTCATGTGCTATTTAATGGCTCATGAACAAGTCTTTAAAGCTGTGACTTCATGATTCAATGAGGCCGAGTCTGACTCAGTGCGTTTAAAGTGGTTTCAGGGATGGCCACACAGAGAGCTTGAAAATTCACATCAGCAGC
>NW_005054363.1:2988946-3005015 GCF_000277835.1 Geospiza fortis
ATATAAAATAACAAGGATGTTGTTCATGCTTCTAAACTGGAAAAACACAAAAGGAAAAGGAGTGTAAAAGAATCTCCTGTAGCCTCAGCAATTTGCATGCTCTGTAATGCTAGTGTCTGTGATTTGGTGAGATCTCAACAAGGGAAAAATCCAAATAACCTAATTTACAGCTGAAATACCCCAGTTTGCAATTAATTCTTTTTCAGTATTATTTTAAACTAGAGCTATTAGAAAAAAACCCTGCAAATAATTGGGTCACGTTGTCTCTAATTGTGATCATATCATCACAATCTTAATAACTTGTGAGTAAACGTATGTGAAGTACAGAATTCTGTGCTTTGCAAGGGATGTGAATGCACAGACAAACTTTTGCGATGAACTGTTTTGTGATGTGCTCTGCATTTTATACTTAATGGTGTGCAGCTAGAACCAAAGTTAATGTGAAATGGCAAATGCAATGTGATTTGGAGTTACCTGCTCCTCTGACAATGATGAAAAAATGTGATTACTTTGTATTGCCAGAGGGGTGAGAATGTGCACAACTGAGGCTGGATAACCTCTTTCCTGTAGGAGCTCCTCAGTTATCCATACCTGGAATAAATCAACACTTGTAATGCTCCCAAACTACATGTATATTCCAGCTTTTCTTAAGAACTATTAATGTTTACGAGCCAATGTTATTGTGTGTAGTCATATTAAGATGGAACTTTCTGGCTCATCGGAATTTGTTTGATCTCTTTCTAAAATGGAGAAGAAAATGGAGATAAAGATTGTGGTTTTCTGACCTGTAATCTTAAACTTTCCAGAGATCACCTGTATGCCACTCTCAAAAGAGAGAGTACCTTCTTTTTGAAAATTGTTTGCAGTAAGGAGAAAATTTAAAAGATCTAGACAGTTTTTTTCTCAAGGATTTTTTTTGCACCACCTTTTCTCTCCCACCTTCTACAAAGCCTTTCTTGTAATCAATATTTCAAGGAAATAACTTTTAGTGACCATAATATTCAGTGCTAAACTGCAAGTACTTCGGGCAAAGTGCAATTTAGAATTAAGTCATTCATTTAGTTACACAGAAGTTATTAAATTAAAAATAGAATCATTTATGAGATGGAGGAGACAAGCTGAGAAGTGGAATGGGAAAGAGATGAAGAAATGCAGAAAATATGAAGTTGCATAATATTCAAAGAAATTAAAGGATAAGGGTGTCTCTAAAACTTCTGTGATAAGTAATTGTAAATTAAATAAATAATTTTTGTTGGCTATATGCCTAACAGAGTCACAGAGTGGTGCCAAAGGGGAACCAGGGTATTCAATAAAAGAATTGACCAAGCAAGGTTGGATAAAAGTACATGTGGAGGAAGCAATAAATTTCTTTTTTTGTAAGCAAGTTACACAGGAGTCTCTTATGCATTACAAATTATAAAAATGTTGTAAAATGATATGCTAAGTGGTTAAAGTTTTTTGTGTATTTCATTACTGTGATTGGGGTGTAACATGGTGCATATTTTCCATTCAGGGTTCAGTGCAATTCAGCTAATATTTACCGTCATGACTATTTTGTTATTTCACGGAGATAGCTCTGGTCTAGAATGGAACCGAAAGTGTCTTGGTTGTGCTTCCTGTCCTTAACTCAACTAGGTGTTTGAATTAGGCTTGATGAAGTGACAATTTGGATTGTTTACTTTATTAAATGGAGTGTTTAAAAGGGTGTTGAAGCAGGAGTGAAACAACTGGTAAATCTACATTGGTTATGTCAGTACTATGGTATCTAAATTGTGAAAAAGTATTTATTCCAGAAATATAGGAGTTCATATTTTTAGAAGTCCTTTCCTACTGTATTTTATGATTAATATTACCTGATTTTGTATTGATCTGGTTTTTTTTTTGTTTTCAGGTGTGGCTCACAATATTTCTTTACTGCGAGAAGTGATCGTCCATCCACGCTTTGTTCAAGGAGACATCAGCACTAAATTCCTTCCTGAAGTTTACCCTGATGGTTTTAAAGGTTTGTTCCATTTGGAAATATTTCTTTTCTTAAGTAGTGTTATTTTGATTATTGCTCCTTTATATTTTTAGACTGACGTGCTCCCCAGTCTTTACTTTTTCTTCAAATAGATCTGTGTATACACACAATTAGAGTTTTTAAATAATGCATAAAGTTGAAATAGTTAACTTTTTTATTTTCAAGAAGGCAAAATACGTACTTCTAGTGTTAAAATAGTAAATTAAATACACCCAACGTCAAGAAAAACCATTTATAGGTCACATGAAATATGTAAAATAAGCATAAATTTAATTCTGCTATGCAATCATGCTTCATTACACACAGTACTTCTGCTATTAACTATAGTTGGATAAGTTTTCATTCAGCACTGTTGCTTCTTTATTAAGTTGGTGTATCACCTTTAGAATTGCCTTTTGGCACCCTTTGTTTTCTCTGTAGCCTCCTCTGGAGGATCTGGCATTTTATTTTAGTATTTCAGTACCCTGGTCTTAATATACATTGCACACAGTAATGGGCATAATTTTGAAATTGTTAACTCATACACTAGGTTAACATAAACACAAATGCAATTATTTCTTTACAGCATCTCGAACTACTCAATTTCAAAAATGTTTACCAATGGTTGCAGTAAAAATATAAGAAAACCAATACATTGGTTTCCTTTCACACAGATCAGGTTTTGAAATGTTGTCTTCTCTCTTAGCCAAGCTGCTGTAGGTGCTT
The DNA here is from genome assembly GCF_000277835.1 of Geospiza fortis. Taxonomy (NCBI): domain Eukaryota; kingdom Metazoa; phylum Chordata; class Aves; order Passeriformes; family Thraupidae; genus Geospiza; species Geospiza fortis. Next base: position 2,991,672 of record NW_005054363.1, read on the forward strand.
TCTTGACCTGTGTGGTCAGAGACTCAGTTCTTTCATACAGGACTCTCACCTCAGCTGGCATTCACCAGGCAGAACATCTTTCTTATTAAAAAAAAGTCAGTATTTATAGTTCATCATTCATGGGTCCTTTATGAGTCCTGTGGAGATTCCTTTTCCCCCATTCATCATTAATCCAATGTGGCAGAAACCTCATCTCACTTTGGAGGCAGCAGTGCCAGATTGGCAGTCACTGGACATGACTGGCACCTTGCCAAATTCTAGTCTCATTAAGGAGCAGAACAGATTTTTCTTACCTCAGGACTCAGTGTGTGAGTGTGTGGATGACTATTCTTTGCACCAGAACTACTTGATACTGTGATGTAATTGACAAGTCTGTGTGTGATACAGTCCTACATGTGGGATTGATGCATCCTGCTTGTTCCTGGCTCCTGACTGAGACTGCAGGAGCAGGTGTTAGCCACCTTGAGTGGCAGTGTGCTTGCCGTGCTTCGAGTTGAAAAGTTCCTTTGTTGTTTTTGCTAGGGGGTACCTAGCTAATCTTTGGGTAACTCAGCTGGCTTTGATCCAGCAGAGATTCCAGGGTATGCTGCTCATCTGCTCTTGAAGGCTTGGTGCTGCTGTAGCTGGCCTCTCTCCTTTTCCTGACAGTTTAATACAGAATCTCATGTCTTGCCTCTCTCGGCTTTCTGGGACTATTCAGTAATTTTCCTAAGTAGATCCAGACCTCTAAATCACCATGAAACCTGCATTTTTTTACTGTTGCTGCTTTTGTTGGAGTAGTTTTTTTGTAAATTCCTGGGTTGACTTAGCTCATGATGGAATCTGGTGAACTTCAGCAGATGCGCAATGTGAGTGGCAGACTGGGAATGGGGAGAGGGGAATGGAGGAAAAAGGCAAGGAAGCAAAATGTTAGAGTCCCAATACCATATTGTGAGAAGGCTGCCTCCCCTAGCATGTAACTGAGAACAATAAAAACATAAATGAAATGGCAGTATTATATTAATAGATTCTTAAAGATATGCTTTTGGTCTGGATGCCAGAAGACACAAGAACAGATATCGTGATGCTTCATAATGGAAACTAATGATTGGCACATGTGAAATTCCTAGACTTTTTTCCTGCTGTATGAAAATTCTTGCTCATCTCCTTCCACATATCAAACACAAGCACACATTAGCCTTCTTAATTATAGATAAAGAAACATATTATGGCATTGAACTTCAGTTCAAGAATAGTTACTTGTGAATAGTGATTAAAAGCTCACCAAAGAAACTGAGAGCCCTTTTAATGATGTAGCTTGCATTGGATCAAATCCTTCATGCTTAAAAAAAAATTGATGACTTGAATTTGAGGACAGTTTTTTAAGAACCCAATAAAAAATATTTCTACAAATCCAAGGACTCAACTGGGAACTGTGGGTAGATGACAGGTAGAAACTCAAGAAGAGGAGCAAAGACAAAAACTAATTTATAAGTAATTTCTTAATCACTTAAACTAACTTTTTAATATAAATACCCAGGGTAAACTTTGCTAGGAGGATTTGAAAATTAAGTAGCTTCATATATCTTACTATTGTTTATAGAAAGTGAATAGCTGTAAAAAAAGAGCTGTGACAGTATGAAAAATTAGAGCAATGTATAGAGCAACACAGATCTGGAAATATGTAAAAATATGTGCTGCTGTTAACAGTAGGAATCCATACCAGAAGTGTTTTAAACTTAGAAAACTTAAGAAATAGAAACATTTCAATAGAGATGTGTGTTATTCATGCTCAAGCACGACATGTTGTGTTTCTTTTGTAACCTGCACAATTGCCACTACAGTTGTAGTGATCTACACTGATGATAAGTACTGAATCTCAGCTGTGTTCTCTCTGGTGACTGCATAAAGTACTGGCCCATTTTGTATGTGCATTTTTCTTCAAGTATAAATATTGAGTCTTAAGAGTAAAATAAGAGATTCTTTGTTTTCCAGTCTCATTTTTATGAATTCCATTATAATACTTTATTAGAAGACCTTTACTCTAAGTTAAGAAAAAATTAATTATTAGCTGTGTCTTGGCTACTTTTCCATTAACCTATGTGATGCTCTCTTCAAATTGCGTGTAGAATGGGCATGTTTAGTAATTTTCATAATTAGAGTTTAACTCTTTCTTCCCATCTTTAAGTAAACATTCACTGCCAGAAGTAGTTTGTTTATTGCAAGTTATTTTAGAATACTAGCTGTGCTGAAAGTAACTTTGTGCAGAGTGTGATTAGGGTGGGAAAGCAGTTCCTGTCATGCCCTTTTTTGTCCATGTGAGGGCTGGCTGGCTGGCAGTAGGTGAACTGGAGTGGGTTGTTGCTCTGAGCACCCATGCATGTTTTGGGAGGTGTGTGGATCTGAGGGTGGGTGCAGGAGCACTGATTAGGTCAGGGGGTGCCTGTCTTAGAGTGGCCTCCAAGCACTTTGTTTACAGAATAAAAATGTCTGCCAAGCATGCAGGAGTCAGATGCACTGTTCTTCTACAGCTTCCAAACAACCTGGGAAGCCTCTGTATTTTCTAGCCTGCCTGATGAGAAGGAAATTGACTGTGTGTTATCCCTCTTTTATAGGCACAGTGTATCTCTGTTTTCACAAAGATCCAAGAGTCTTGGACCAAAGATAAATTAAAGGATCTTTGGGTTAGTACCGTGTTCATGGAATAGGTCATTGTGGTTCAGTCTGTTTCACAATTTATATTTTCCTAGTTTTTTATTTAAATATTGAGATTTTCTTCTTGTTGTTCCACTCTTTCTGGTCATTAAAGGGTGTGTGAAATCAGTCACTCTCTTTGGGAGACACCTCATGTGCCAATGAAAGATGGGGCATTTTCCAAGAGATTATCACAGAAGTCATCCCAAAATGCATGAAAAAAAAAAGAACAGGAATAATTTACTTTCCCTCTTCTAGCATGTTTGCCTCATCTGAATGGAGAGAAAGAACAGAAATTCTTTATATTTCTAATACAGAAAGGAATAAAGAGGAAACATTTCTCTTCTGAAATGGCATATTGGCTCCAGAGGCTGTGTCTGAGGTGAAGGCTTTTAGATATGTTGTGTTTATCATAATCACGTGCGTTGGACGCAATTATTACTCTACTTAACAATTATTAAACCATCTCTGGAAAACTGTGTCCAGTTTTAACCCCCTGATGCATGTAAGAAAGATGGCAATAAACATGAGTAAGTCTGTTGAAGAGCCACAAGGGTGGTGTTGGGGTTGGAACGGATGACCTGTAGGGAGAAGCTGGGAGAACCAGCTGGAAGCAAGAAAGCTTAGGGTGGACCTAAGGACAGCCTTCTAGCACCTCGACGTGCATTCCCAAGCATATGAAGCCAGGCTCCTCAATGAGTTGCACAGCAAGAGTCAGGGGTCATGGATTGGGGATTTTAAAGGTGTCACTGCACAAACCTCTGAGCAACTTATTCTGAATTTGATGTTGAGATTGCTTCGTGCGGAGGGGACATGCTGGATAAACGAAGGGCCTTTCAAGGTCCCTTCAGCCTCAGTCATTCCATGCTTCTGAGTGAAAGTGCTTTTTAGGTGAATTGGGACTGCAGATATGACTTTTAAATTTAAGTCTGGAGGCTTTTGCTATTAGTAGGAGGGGGAATGCAGCTTCCCCTGTCTGTCAGTATTAGAGTATAGGATATGCTTGCTTCTAATTCCATTCATTTTCTCTGCATTGGAATCTAGTATTTATAACATTCAACTTTGTTTTCTGCCTCAGGTATAGGTGCCATCTGTTATGGTTAACTTCAAAATCCAGCAGGAAAAACTTGAGATAGAACCTAGGAACGTTATAAACATTGCCTACATTGGTGTTGATCCAAATTATGCATTGCACTTTTAATCTTTCACATTATGCTTTCACTTTTTATTCTTCCCTATCAGAAAACAGTCACTCTTCAAGTATTAAGTAACTTACTGGGGCACATAACCAGGGCTTGTTTGTTTTGGTTTGTTTTTTTCCCTGTAATTGATAGTAGGAAACATGTTTCTAGGACAAAATGCAAATGAGACTGTTGTGGGAAAAATGACCTTTATGTAATTTAATTTGAAGTTGGTTATGTAAAGTAATTGCATGAACCTTTTTGACTCAGCTTGGGGGATACTGAGATAATATTGATTTAAGCAATCATAACATCAGGGAAATGAGAGAGAAATGCTTTTTTTCTTCTTTTCCTTCCGACTAGCATTCTGCCATTTGGTAGTAATAGATGTGTGCAGTCTACTTTTAAATAATATGAACAACACTGCTCCTACCCCTTTAATTGTGACTTAATTTTATAATAATTCTTCCTCTTTTGCATTTGCTTTATCTAATTCAGCTGATAATCAGAAATTTATCCCAGGTTAAACAGAGAGGTGGGAGCTGCCAGTTCCACGTTTCATTGTGGAGGTGAAATTTCTCTGTAAGCCAGGAGTCTGCAGTGATGAGAGCAGGGAAGAGCAATGGTGTAACTTCCTGTGTTGGAAGTTGGGGGACCTTTGCTACTTACTCATTTCACTCTCTTTCAAGGAAGCACTTGGACAACTGCTCCAGAGGTAGCTTTGTTGCTCTCCAAATCAGTTTGAATGGTGAACGTGAAGGACTGTGTTGTTATATCTTTATTGATGGTGAATATTAACTTATTCCTCAAGACACCCCACTGAAATCCTGAGGAGTAGCTTCTGAAGGGGAATAATACTTGATGGAAAACAAAGGTATTGCTGTCTGGAACATTTGTGTATTTCCAAAAATAGTAATGTAATTGTAAGTTTGACTTCAAAACTCTTTAGAATGAGCTGAGCTAGCAGCAGAGCAAAAGCAGACAGCAAGGGGAATGGGACTGGAGTTCAGAGAACTAAGGCATATCAACTAAGTATTGACAGCAGTCTGTCCTGCCTAATAAAAGTAAATTGCCATCCTTAGGAAGCAGCCTTTAATCAAACTTCTGAAGTATGCCTCCAAAGTTATGCTAAGGACATTCTGTGGTAGGCTTGTATGTTTATTGCCAGACACCAGAACCTAATTTTGCAATGTTCCTGTTAACAGTTTCTATTATCTCCCAGAAATCGTACATTGGATACTACAGTCATAACTGATTTTCTGCTTGCCACGTGTGTGACACAAATGCTGTCAATAGTTACAAAGGAATAAATATATTTTTTATGTTGGCAGTAATGAAGCGAGTGTGACTCTTGATGAGTTATTAACCTGTTTCAACTTATTGACCTTTGTTTGCTGTTTGGAGTTTGATTTTTACTGAAGATACAGGAAGAAAATAGTTTTTGTGGCATAGCAAGCTCAAAAGCAGTTACTTCATCTACGACAGAGGTCATGCAATAAACCTTTGAAATGGAACCTTTTTAGTTTTACCTTGTTCCTTTATTTAAGTTGGCTCTAACAGTGTGTGTTGGAGCAGGTGGGAATGTGCAGTTTTGGTCACGCGGTCTTGCCATGGGTGTTGGGCAGGGGGACTGAAAGGCAAAGGCTTTAGGGCAGATTCCTGATATGCCTTTAGCTGGGGCACATAAACAAATCATCAGTTTTAGATTCAGTGTTTTGAAAAAATGATCTCAGAGTTTCTTCACTGTGTGTAAGCAATGGGAAAATCGGCACATTTCAGATCCAGATAATTGTTGTTATTGCAATGTATAAATACATAAGGCTTATATATATACACATATGTGTGTGTGTGTGTATGTACAAGTAGTACAAAAGTTCAGTGCTTTTTGAATTTTGCCTCGCAATCAGTTTTTCTAGTAACTGGCAAAGGAAAGATCAAGTTTGTTTCTGAAGCCAGGTTCTAAACCTTTCAGCATTTGGATTTCTGCATGTGTTTGTTGAAGTGAAGACAGTTTCCATTTCAAGGCAGATAAAAAAATAAACACTGAGCAAAGGAACTTGCAGTAATATTCAGCCAGAATATGCTAATGCAGACTAAATTAAAAAGAGATTGATGCAGATTTTCTGAGTTTTGTTATTTTTACATTTACATTTTTTGGCCTGTGACAACTTCTTTGTACTGTTAGCTGGACTTTAATGAATGTATTCCCATCACTGTGGCATGATTGCATTTCTGAGGTGGACTCTTAACTAGCCTCTTTACCTAACCCTGTTTAATATGCCCAGTGGAATGATGGGTTCTGTGCAGAAGACATCCTGTTTTGAAATTGTGGCTTTGTTGCTGTAGAGTCTGCTCCAGTCCTTTACAGCAGTCTCCATTCTGGATTTTCTTCAGGATCTCATTAGCCTTATTTTATTCTGCTGATAGAAATTGTCACTGGCTAGTAACCAGTACTGGGGAATGTGAATTTACATTACATAGCCATTACTGAGGCCATGGGGAGGGTGGAGGTATAGAAGGGATCTGTGTTGCTGTTTGTCTGCTGCAGTACTGGAAGCAAATGTGTCTCCCTGGCCAGAGTTCCTCTGGGGGATAGAGCCTTCTGAAGCTCTTCCCCCATCCTTTCATGTGAAATCTGTACTTTTTCTGGATGATGGCATTTGCTGTCATATGTGCACATAAAGCACTTTTTGAGAGCTGTGTTGTAACTGAGTTCAGCAAAGTCTTTCAGTTCTCTACCTTTAACTTTGTTTTGCATTCCTCCTCTCTTCCTTGTGAAACGCTCTTGCTTTCACTTGTGCAAAATCTTTCTCATGGGTAAAGTTTACCTCTTTTCTTCATGACAATTCAGCTTTGCAGTTCTTATCCTGTTTTATATCAATTTTAACTTCCTGCCTTGTAGACCAAGTACTTTGTCTTTTTTTCTCTCTCACAGACTTACACAGTGGATTGGGTTTCAAGAGACCTTAAAAATCACCTGATTCCAACTCCCTGCCATGGGCAGGGATACCTTCCACCAGATTGCTCAGTGCTCCATCCATCTTGGCCTTAGGACTTCCAGGGACGGGGCATTCATGCCTGGACAACCTGTTTCAGTGCTTCACCACCCATGCAGTAAAGGATTTCTTCCTAATCTAATCTAAACTCTTTCAGTTTGAATTATTCCCCCTTGTCCTTTAACTACATGCTCTTGTGAATATTCTCTCTCCATCTTTCTGGCAGGCACCTTTCAGGTACTGGACAGCTGCAGTTAGGTTACTTTGAAGCCTTCTCTTTTCCAGGCTGAGCAATCCCAGGTCTCTTAGCCATTCCTCATAGGAGAGGTGCTCCATTTCTCTACTCATCTCAGTGGCCCTTCTCTGGAATCTTGCCACCAAATTCTTGGCCACCTATTTGCCATCTTTTCATACCAAATCTGTCTTGTGTGATTTCTGACCTAAAGATGGGGAGGGCAGAGTTCTGTTACTGTGCTCTTTTTAGCCTCTTGAATGGACATTTGAATCTGTATTTAACCTTCACTTTCTGGAACAAGACCAGACTGGGAGAAAACCTGCTTCCTGTCACACCGGTTGTATCTTTTTACCAAATATTTGTTAGGTTGCCTGCCTTCAGATTATAGACTGCTTTGAGCCACTTTCTGCTTCTAAAGTGTCAAACATCACTTTTGACTCCATTAGTTGTGAACTAATGATTACACAAATAACACTAAATGACCCAGGGCTGATGAGTTGCCTTATCGCCATTTATTTTTTGGGTTTATACAGTTCAGCTGTCCCTTTTGTTTCAAAGATCCGTAGCCTTTGCCTCAGATAAAGTACTGAGAGTGTTCTGTATTTTGAGTAAGTTCTAATATACAGATGGATTCCTTACCAGCATGAGGCACAATATGTCAACCAGTGACATTTCAGTAACGAAAACAAGATGCTGCAGCATCATTCAGTTTCTTTTCTTTCAGTTGTCAAATTGTTTTTAACAGAGATACCAGTGTTAGCAGTTGGGCTGATTTGTATGAAAACATGCAATTTAAACTCTGAAACTCAGAGCGTCTGCTATGCTACGCCTCATCCTAATTTAGAGGGAAAAATGCAGCTTTCATATGTATGGACTGAGCAATGTCTTTACTGGTAGTTTTTATTTTTGTGTCTGTGTTGGTCTGTGGTATCTAATTTTTTTAAACTTCTTTCTGAAAACTAGGACACAAGTTGACAGATCTTGAAAGAAGACAACTACTGGCAACAGCAGCATCTTTGTATGTGGCTGAGCAACTGAGATCACAGCGATTTTTAGGGACTCCAAGGTAAGTTCATTTCTAAGAACTCAGATGTGCTGATGCACTTCATTAATGGCATCTTCTCATGCACAAGAATAACTGGTGAGAAACTGCATGGTTTCTTAATATGGTCTGTTTTTTCTAAATTCAAATGAGCTGTGGCTTACATTTCCCCACTTGCACAAGTCATACATGATTATTTTTATTCTAAGTATTAGCAAACTAATAGGCTCAAAAATGTGTTACAAGCCAGTACAGTAATTAATGCACATCAGGAGTTTCATTAATGCAAAATGTTGCTGCATTAGTAACTAACCACAAATTGAGCATCACAAATTTCCCATGTGCCCATTTGAAGCAATCTAAGCACTTTGGCATAACATGAATATTCAGCTACAGAGCTTTAAAATATTGTAGATTTGTGAGTAATTTGCTACCTTGATGAAGAACCTTAATAGTTTAGAGTCTTAATTCTGAAAACACTTTCAGACTGTAAAGGTGGAAGGTAATTGATGGAAGAGTCAACACCTTGCTTTAAGTATGGGTTTTTTTGTGCTTTTATTCCCCCACTCCTCCATTTTTTTGAATTGTAGCTGCCAGTGACCTAGGCAGTACTCTTAATTGTTCAGCCATTGCAGAACCCATGTCAAAATGCTAATTTACTTCTTTGGCTTTTTTGAATAGCATGCTCTTTTCCTCTAGGATGTCTAGCTTTCCTTGTCCTCTGGCCCATCTCTGTCAGTGCCTTGAGACCTTCTGTTAAAATAACCTGAATTTGTGAAGCTTGTTTGTGTAGTTGGTGTTAGCAGTGGTTGTACACAGGGAGTCCTGACTTCAGCATAACTCTCCTTGCCTCATCTTTTGTAATGTAGTTGCATGTAGGTTTGTATGTGAAGGGAAGTTTTAGTGCAGGGTAGACATTATTCACATTCCATGCCAGTGGTTTGACAGTGTATTCTATTACTGATTTTTCAGTGGTCAGGAATAAATCAAATGTGGTTTCAAGAAGTCTTTATTTTTATTTGTACCCACAAAGATAATTAGTACCATATGGTATTAAAGAAAAAGAAAGAGACACTTAGGGCAAGCATAACAGCTTTGTAATGTATAGCATATGCAGGCTGGGTCATTGCTTGCCTTATGCATCTATAGGGGAAAGTAAAGCACCTTTTTATTTCCTTCCACAAGTTATATCCTCCACAGTGAACGGCATAGGGAGAAGAACAGACACTCAAAGGCCGCTCTCACCTAAAAAAAGATGAGTCAGGGAAAATGAGGAGGGGCCTTGATTCTAGTTTTTTACTGGCCAGCATAGGAAGTTAAGTAGTCTGGTACTGCTACAGAGAAGTGATAGATTACTTTGTACTTAGAATAAGGATATGAATTGTTAATTTAAGCAGTGATGATCAAACTGCTATTGCATTCTCTGCTCTGATTTGTGATTTTTTTTCTCTCTTCCCTGTAAATTGCTCTAACTAGCTAAAAAGAAAAGAAAGTAAGCCAATTTTTGAACAGTCTTTTAATTTTTGTTTCTTTTGCACATACTTTTTTTAGTACTAGGTGTCTGTGTATCCTAATAGAAAAGACACATATGACTATTTTAACTGAGAGTAACAGAGGTGTAGATGAAGTATGGCAATGAACAATCAGACATTGTCCTCCATCTCTTTCTCTGCTGTGTTAGGGAAACAAATGCACTCCTGCTTTGAAAAAAAGTTAGGCCATTTTTGGAGTGTTAGCCAAACTCAGTTACAGGTATCCTTCTACCATGGGAGTCTGGTCACATGAAAAAACCACACATCTGTAAAACTAGATTAAGGTAAGATTTTTCAGATTTTAAATGGTGAAGCTAAGAAATCTTTTCAGTACAGAGGAATTGCTTTCTCTTGCCATGATGGTGTGTACTTATGATTCCTTCAGAAGTCAAGCCTTGGAATTTTCTCCAAGTGTGGTTCTTATTGAATGTCTCATGGTTTCAATACATACATACTGTTAGATCCACTTGCTTTAATGATAGCAAAGCTGCCTGTTTGAGGCCAAGTAAGGATGAGCTAATGCAAAAATGCTTACTGGTGAGTAACTTCTGAAGAAACCAAACCTGATAATGATATCCTTTCCCCAGAATCATACAGCTTGTTCTAAGGAAAAAGGAAAGAAGCAAAGGCAGAATGAGGTCGAAGAACTGTGCAGTGTCTTGGACAGTGTTCTCCATTCCTTAGAGCAGTTAGTGGACTCCCTCTAGAGGGGACTGAGCACTGTGGAGCACATGTGTTACTATAGTCCCATCAAGGATTCTTCACCATATCCCTAACTTAACCAAACTGCATCTCACTTATTTTTGAAGGTGCTCCATATCGTGGGTATTTTTTAATGAGCATGGTTGTGGCCAGAGGAAAAGGAAACATCTTTATTCATAAGACTGTACTCTGTTTGAAAAATACTAGTAAACAAAAAAGTTCAGAGTAGGAACTTGTGCTACAACAAATCCAAAAGGCCAGTTTTGATCTTGGGTGCAATGTTCACTATGGCAGAATTGGGCATTTGGAGTCTGTGTGTGTTTTAGATCTGTGTGGGAGGGTGTGAGCAGACTAGACAGACTGGATGCTCCAAAGCTGATCCCTAACATTCTCCTAATGCTTTGGACATGAACATTGATACATTGATCATCACCTACAGAATTTCAGCTCTCTGGCACTATTTATGTTGACAGCATTTTTTTTCATCTGCGCTGAAAGCAACTGAGCAAGTCTTGTGCAAAAAACTACTGAAGAGTAGTATTTTGAAATCATACATTATTTCTTTTAAACTTGTCACAGCTGTCAGACAGTTTTCTGCTAAACTTGAGTTATATGCTTATCTTTGCTTTTAATTTGTTTTCTTTTCCCTTTTGGGAGCAATATTTATAATATGCATTCTTTTCACAACTGTAGGGGTATTTTATGTTCCCTTTTTTCCCCTGTGATTTATTCAGCCCATGTTCAGGATTGTTATTCTGGTCAGATAGACAGAAAGTACTGTGCTTGGAGCTCTTCACAGAAGCTGCAGCTTTCACTGTCAGGGTTACCAGGACTGTAATCAGATGGAAGTGCAGCTGAGCCAGATTAAGGAATCTTGTTGCAGTCTGCTCCTCCCTTGTTCTCTGTCTTTTCTTGTCCTCCCCAGGTATGCAGGTGTGATTTTGTGTGTAAAATAACCTATGCTAGCATAGAAACTATTTAATAATAGTTTACTTCAGATCATTCTGTCAGAAGCAGGTTACTTCTGACAAGGGAAATTATTTTGGAAGAGCTACAAGAGTGGGAATGTGTAGCAAGGAGGAAGATGTGAGCTCATAAAAGGGAGTCAGAGCTCTTTACCACAGGTCAGACTAGTAGCAGCCTCATGAGGGGGATTTCTCTATAACTGATGATATTTTCTTGTGTGACTGGAAAATGTTTTTTGCAGTCCCCTGAGTGACTGAATAATCAGCTGTAAGGTTCTTACTGAAGCATATTCTGATGACCAGCCAGCTGTTTCCACCTTTGGTACCCAACTTCCTTCAGCTAGTTTCAGCCAGCCTGACCTGTGTAGTGGCTGTCTTCATTGCAGTAGGTTGGCTGCTGTTGAGGTTAGTGCAGGTCACAAGCCCAAGGTTGGTTTGCCTTTTCTGTGCCCAAATAAATGGTGTTATGGTTTGGGTGGAGCGCCCACAGGTGAGTTTCCACTGTCTGTATTGTTATATAGTGCCCCTGGCCTCATCAACTAGAACTCACTTGCCAGGCTTTGGCTAGAACAGCTGTTGGAGATCCATGCAAGCTCAGAGTTAAAAGAATATAAGTATTTACTTTTGTGATGCAATCAAGTATTTGGAGCATTTTCTGTGTGTGCTTTTTTTTTTAGTTTTAACTGTTTTTTATTTAACCCATTTTCTTGGGAAAAATTGGATGTGGGATGGTTTGGTTTTTTAGGATTGTTCCTGGTTGGAGTGTTTTTTCAAGTATTTTTTGAAAGATGATTTGCTAATGAAAGTGTTCGGTATTTTGTGAACCACATAATAATGTGAATATTTCACTGTGATATCCAGATAATAGGGGCACATATTTCCTACAGGAAAGAGCCATGGATGATTAATGATTGTTTCATTGTTCAGCTTTTAGTTATTTTGCCTAGAACTTTTCCTACTTACTCCATAGTCCACTTTATTGTGAAACTGGTGCCACCCACAGCTGCTGAACAGATTTACAGCATCTAGTAAAACCCCAAGGTCTTCTAGACAGAACTTGATCTTGTTTCAAGTGGAAACATATTTTGGCTGAAGTGAATCCAGCTTATTTTATGTCTGTTTGATGTAGTTAGCCTTTGAGACCAGAAATGATGTTGTACAGTTGAATCTTCACATTTTGGCTTCAGACTTGTTTTCATTAGTGGGTTGGGAGGGGAATAGGAGAGTGTCTCTCCAGGTGTGGCTACATCATGCTATCTCATGGGTCTACTAATGTGATGTTTATACTTCTAAACCCAATTGCCTGCAGCACTTCCTATGTGTTGCTTGTGTTGGCTGCTAAGTGTATTTTCCTAATTTTTCTATGGGTTTTACCCTTTCATCGTTTATGACTTGGAAAAAAACCGGTGAGGCTGCATGCCCATATTACCTGATGCTACACACAAAAAGATGGTAACACATTGGAAAATGTTTTAAATTGCTAGCGAGGAAAAAAAAACACTAAAGATTTTTCTTGCTTGTGTGTTTAATATGGAAGACTGGATTGGGGGTCTTGAGTTAAACTGTTCTTGTGGGACCTTAGAGAAGTCCAGTTTACAAAAAGGCAAAGTGGCCTTAATACTTTGCTGCCCTATTGAAGTTTTGTAAATATCTGTTTATCAACATGTATGAAGTATTTTGAGACCTAAAACGGCTTATGCTTTCTAAGCATAAAATAATATTTTCCCAGGAAGGAAAGTATATAGTGAAAAGTTAAAATACAAACAAGTTTTTGTCAAGTTCTGAAATAGTTGGGCTAAATTTTTGTTTTAGAATTCTGAAATCCAGGGGTCCAGTGCAGTGAACATAAAATGGCTGGTGAGCTGCAAGAACAGAAATTAATTTATTTAGCTTTACGTTTAATGAATTGTTATATGTTCCTGTCTGGGTTTATTTCAGTACAGCTATATTGATGTTTGCCTTGCCATTGCTTGGTTATAAGGCAGTGAGGGAACTGCTCAGAGAGCAGTAGAGTCCCA
>NW_005054363.1:3005056-3043635 GCF_000277835.1 Geospiza fortis
GAGTCTGGGACAGAGCCAGCTCTTTGCCAGCCTAGGGCTTCCCCATATGGAAGGATGATCAGCTGCCCAATAGCAAAGCTTTCTGGCTCTCCTGCACTGCTGGAGCAGCACAAAATAAGGTTATGTTACATTAATTTTAAAAAGAAGGAAGATGATGTCAGGAAAATTCACTGGAGTCATCTGAACCAGCCTCTTGGAAAGAGAAAGAGTTCTTAATTTCAGCACAGGCACTGCTGAACTGTATCAATTGTATTATGTGAATTGAATTTTTTATTTCTTCCCTAGAACTCTAGTATTAACATAAACTTGGAAGTTATTGCAAGTGCTGCTAAAGATGAATACTTATGTATCCTACAGATACCCTCTATATAGAGATAAACTACTTTGTTTGCATTGGTACGGTTGATCAAGTCCAGCCTACTTGTGGCTTTCTTCATTCCCCCACTTTGGAGTTATGCAGTCATCCTTAGCTCATGAAAACACTGCCTTATCCTTACTGTTCTGGTCCCCTGCTCAACAAGTTGAGCATTCTTCCCATGATTTACTGTTAGGCCTTTGAAAGTCTTTGGTATGTTTGTGTAACTGCTGCAGCTCCACACCATTATTCACTGTGTGGTCTTCTCTTTTGCCATAGACTTGCAAGGTACTAAGGCCCCGTTCTCCTCTTTTTCATGTGAAATCCTTGTTTATAATGAGCTTTTCTGGTTGTGGTAACCCTCTTGTCTCTCTAGCTGTTATCTAATGTTGTTCTTTTGACCTCTTGTGAGTCATTACTGTTTTGGTTTTTTTTTTGTAATCTTGCTTAATAACTACAAAACCAGATGCCCTATATAATATTCTAGATGTCTTTGAATCTGGTATCATTTATTCTTCTCAGTTGTTCAGTTTTTTATCACAGAAAGAGGATTATATGTGCTAGAAACAAAAAAGTAGCTGCAAATGAATGAAACATTCATTTTTTGCCAGTTGGGAATGAACTTCTATGGAAAATATAAAAGTTGGAATGGGATGTTAAGGTAGCATTTATTCTACAGAGTCCATATATGGTATTTTTTTCTTTGATTAATTAATGCAATCAGATTGAAAACACAGGTAATATAAGGTATTTCTATAGTTGTTTGAAAGTACAGCTGTATGTTCCATATGAGTCCTAAACAGCTATTCCAGGAATAGAGCAGTCTATCATGGGAAGTTTCCATAGCTTGTTATCCCTGTCATTTGTAGGCAAAAATGTGTTCTGGGCACTCAGAAATCCAGACTTGCTCAATCTTTAGAGTTGCTAACCATTATGAAATCATTATGAAGATAATAATTACTTAAAGTTTGAATCTTGGTGAACATCTCTTGGGAAGATCCCCGCATCTTGCTGAGGTGGTTGCTGGTGGGAAAGGCTTTCACTGAAGTAAATGGACCTGGCTAAGTCTCTGTGTTTATTTTTTATTTTCACCATGTCTTCTGGGAAAACAGCATCTGCTGTAAGAGCTTTATAGCTTCTGTAGCTACCACAACACTGTTCACTTAATGCTGAAACTTGAATTTGCATAATATAGACATGTGAATGTTTTCTATTGTGCTGCCAAATTCCTGTCCCTTTTTTAGTTGTTAATCTGGCCCTTTTCTCATCTGTGCTTTGCTTATGACCTCTTCTGCAAGATCCTGTCTTTACAAGACCTCTCTCTATTTAATTTACTTTGATCCCCTCTATTAGCCCAACGATTATTTCCTCTCTTGCAGGTTTACACCTCCTAAACCTGTTCTTTAATATTTGTCTGTGTGTAAAATGTGTATGCGTGAAACTGTAAAACTGACAAGGTGTGTGCTTATTGCCATGTGCTCCCTGGTCATTTCACAGGTATTTTTAGGATATGTTTTTGTCTTCCTCTGTGTATTTTACTTGGAGTTTCCAAGGGCAGAAATGAAGTTGTCTAGGATAATTTTATGGAAGGGCAATGTTTTTCTTGACCTCTTGGGACTCTAAGCTCAGTAAATACATTTGTAATTGCATTCGCATGAGAAGTTTTGCTGATATTTCTTTTCTAGGATTATTAAAGATAAGCATGACCATCAGCACCTGACCTTGTGTAGTTCCTTGAGGCACTGGTTGTGTCCTGCTGTTTGTTTGTGTAGTGTACAGCTTATTCTGGATGCTGGTGCTGTAGAAATACTGTCAACAAAATATATGGGAAGCAAGTCTCTCATTCAATATTGTCTGCATACTTGTACATGTATGTGTCTTGATTTGTCCATTCTTTAGCATGCTTACTTCATTCATGTTCACAGAGGCTGCAGTTAAATACAAGATACTGATTGAAGGGATAGGTAATTAATTTATACCTTTGTTGTTCAGTATTACAATTTTCAACCGTTTCTTTTCCCTTTGATTCAACTGCAAAAGTGGGATGGGACACAGAATGGCCTCATTATTGTAGGAGTATTTCTCTGTTCCCTGCAATGATTCCAAAAGCTCTTGCACACTTCATCAGTATTATTGTAATTCTTTGGCTGCAGGATATTTGGCAGCTGTTGCACCCCACTGGCAAATCCTATTCAGACTTCACTTCCATTCACCATTGCCATTGGAGAATTGATTTCTCTCTCCTCTGCTCTAACCTTTCCCAATTCATTTTGGATTGTTCAATGTGAAACATTTTAATTTCATATCATACAGCCATTCAGCTCACAATCCTTTTTTAACCTGTCACCAGGGTAACAGCATAGCATGCTTGCTTTAGGCAATCAAGTTTTTATTTCACATGCTTAATGTTGCATTAAATGTTTGCATTTTGTTTAACCCTCTTAAATACTTTAAAATGTGGATATATTTTGCAGGGTAATGAAGTCTCTGATTTCAGTGTCAAGTCTTCACAGAAATTGTCTTACTTAAAATAAAAAATAAGAAATTGGAAGATGAATACAGTAATGAGAAGATTATTAATAAAATCCCAAATGGCTGAATGAGGCAAACATCCATGGAATGGTAAAAAATATTTTTCCTCTGGTAAAACCTTCCAGAGGCTTATTATTATAATCTTTAGACCTATACTTTGGGATTATTTTTACCTGTAAGTGCTTGTATCAAATTAATGCAAATATAGGATTAACCATGCAATAACATGACTTTAAGAAGTGAAATGTCTGGCCTATACATGTCAGCCTACTTGACACTGCTTGCCAGATGTGTGTGGAACTGTAAGCTGAATAACAAGTATTTTTTTATACATCAAAATTAGAATTTATTGGGATGATGCAGTTGATTAAAGAAATATGGGATTTTCAAGTATCTGTTTTTCATCTACATACCAACCATCATTGCATGAAGAACTGGCTATAACCATTTTATTGGAAATAAGAACAATAATGAATTTGTGTTATCATAGATGATTACAAAAATAAAATAAAAATTGACATTTTCATATTTGAAAAAATATTGATTACCTATAACTGATGCTACAGAGCAAGCCCTGCCTGTTTTGGTAAAGGAATAGGACCAGGCAGGTTTGCCCTCACTTTTTTTTGTTGGTATTAAAAAAAATGTCTGTAATAGATGTCCTGAAAATACCCAGTCTATAACTATAATTAGAGGTGTACTGTTAAAGTTTTTTTATCTGTCACAATTTAATCTCAATTACATAGGTATAAAAGATATAGGAGGAAGGGGTGGGAAGTATTTAATTTTAGGATAAGTAAAATCTAAGAACATTGCATTGCAAATAAGCCCAGACTTTCTAATTTATAATGAAATAAACCCATAATGGAAGCACTGATAGTATGCATGTTAACACTTCAGAATACTAATTTTTCAAACCTTCCTGCTTTCAAAATAGGTCATTCATATCTCTAGTTGTTTAGAAAAGCCAAATATGGAATATTTGATTACTGTACTAGGCAGCGTGTGTTTCTTGAGAAGACAACTGTTTGTCATAGATCAGACCCATAAAGTTGACTCTGTTAGAATTTTTCTTCCAACAGCATGTAGCTAACTATAGAAGGATAGAAATGAAGTTTCTTCTATTATTTTCCAAGCTTTCTGCCCTGTTTTCTATTTTCCCAAGTTGTGCTATAAGCTACCAAATGTTATTGCTCGCCTAAAGAGGTTTGGCAGTGTTTTGTTACTGAATTTTGCCAAAAGGAGCCAAGCATATGGTAACAGTTAATTTATTGGTTCTTCTAACCTCCAGGGAACTCTTTACAGAGAGCATATTACCTTTTTATCTAACATATTTTAAATAAAAGAGCTGTTGACTTGAAATTTGATATGCCAGTGTTAGAAGCTAAACCTTCAGTGCGGTTATGCTCAATTCAGTCTTGTTTAAGGGTAAGACTAAAAGTGTAAACATACAAGATTGAGCTGAGACTTTACATCTTTCAGAGAGGTGGGTCTCTTCTGTATAATTTTAGTGTGTGTGTTTAAATCAAAATACTGAAGAGACATTTTCTTGAGGAGAAAAATAAGCCCTACCTTTGTCTCAGAAGTCTTGGAGATCTTTCTTTTGTTTTAAGATATTCCTGGTATGTGCATTACCAAGGGATGCTAAATATTTTTCATTTCTTTGTATGTAAGACCTACAGGCCTATTTGCTGGTTTGTGACAATGCATTTTTGTATAATTCTAGTGGGAGAATTATTTGAGAGGTAGCATTGCTAATAGTGTTGCTATGTGCTATCTTGGATTTGAATCTCATCCCTGATATTTGCAAACTCAAAATCAGTCATCTACTACCTCCATAGTAGCTGTATATTTTTGGTTTTGTAACTGGGAGGTATTGTGAATCTTAAAAGGAAAGCTGCGTGGATATGCCATTGTATTTTCAATGGAATACTTGGAATAGATGGTACCTTAACTAAAAAATACTTAATATTGATTTCTGTTGTTTCTTCATAATTATTCAGAGACCCAGATATTTTTCCCTGGATGTATGTTGAGATTGCTCAGATGACTTTTTCTTTTATGATTATGGATGATTCTTTAATATCTTTCACAGACCATTCTTTTCTGTGTAATTAGATGTGGTGCTTGGAGTTTGTTTTGGCTGTGGCTTCCCTTTAACATGTATCTTCAAAGCCTCTAGTGTGAGAAAGACTAGGCAGGAAAGAACAGCACAGGACCTCATTCTTTTGAAACCAGGGATGTTTACCCATGGACTTAGAAAGGAGATGACAGGTCTTTATCCTGTCTCTCTGTGGTGCTTAATAAAATTAGTCTTTCTGCAGTTAGTAGGGAGATGATACAAATAAATTATTTGCACATTAATTCCAGTTTTTAAAAAAAATACTTCTAAAAAAAACTGGATTCCTAGGCTTTAAGCTTTTGTCTTTACCCCTGTGTGTCCTGATATGTGTTTCTGAATCTGCTCTCTCTGGCATGATGGTGGCAGGGATGGTGATGTACCTTGGTGACGTACCTTGGTGACATGGTAATGGCTTTCTCCAGGCCCTGCTGCCCATTTTTCTACCAGACACTGAAATTTAAAGCAGGTCCTCACCTGGCTGTTAACATCGGTAGACAACTCTACTGTTTGTTTCCTTGAGCTGGTGAGAGCACTTTTCTTTAAATTCTTTGTTGCCTGCCCTGCTCCCTCCCCTGCAGCAAAGCCTTTATTCTTGTTACTTGTATCCTCAAATCACAATCATTTAAAGATGCTTACTAATATTAAGTCCTCCTTATTCCTCTATTCACTGTGGGTTTTTCTCTGTTCTTTGATCTTGGACATTGCATGTCTGCCTCTACCACAGGCTGCCTCTTCCCAAGACTTAACCCTTGTATTTAAGTGAACCCTTTTGAGTAAATAGGCTCAGGGTGGAGCATAACTCTTCAGAGATAAGGACTTTTGTGATTTAACCCCAGCCACCAGCTATGAAGAGAATTACCTCTAGCCTAGGCAAAATCAGCACACAAGGCTAGTGTGTCTCCCCTAGGAAGGTCCAGAGGGGCTGCAGTAATTTGCGTTTTAGAAAAATAAAATTGGGTATAAACAAGGAAACTTTGGGCTGAGGGAGAACATGGATGTTGTGTATGGATTCCCTCAGCAGGTGAGTGCACAGGAAGGATTGGGGCTGAAGGCAAAGTTGTGAGAATCAGTTCTGAACATCATCTTTAGGTATCCTCTTTCAGCTGCCATGCACTACAGCTGAAAGTGTATTTCAAAAATATTTTGGATCTTCCTCATGTTTGTACTGCAGTTTTACTTCACATTTTAGCATTTCTGTTTAAAATGTGTGTCTTTTTGAGTCAGAAGAATCCTAATGTTCTTTTTAATGTCCTTTTGATCAACATACAATTTGTTTATTTGTGCTTGTTCATGGAATAGAAACATTCACAGAAAAACATGTATATATTGGGTCAATAGAAAGAGTTACAGTATCATCTATGTGTAACTATATTCATTAAATAGTAATTGGATGTGTAAACGGTAACGTTTAAAGAAAATTGTTTTTTCCACAGCATTTTGGAATGTACTTATATAGTACCTTTTAGTATATTATGTTATTTATGTATTTAGGACATTTATTCTTTGCCTTGTGAATTACTGAACTGCACTGATTAGTGCTAATTGTCTGGGCAGAAAGGAAAGGAAGGAGATGGAACTTACAGTTAAGCGCATTGTAGAAGTGTAACTATATTCTTTTGCTCTTCTTATACCTTATTTAACTTTCTACTGTTTTTCATTGAATATTAGACTAGATGAATATTTAGGCCAGTCAGTATAGCCATTTTTATGTCCCCATCCTGTATTGATCATGTTATGCTAAAATAACCATCTTCAATAAGGTTCATCCTACCTGCACAGCCTGGCTTCTCTAATTCTGACCTTAGCAGAAAGCTTAGTGGGCAAAAGTTTTTGTATTAGTACTGAGAATGAGGCACTAGCTGTTACAAATCTTTTGTCCTTCACATTCAACTCTAGTTTAATAATTCTCAAATTCCTTCATTCAGGTCGGATGTACATAATTTGAGCAAAATTGGAAGTCCATGCACATTCTTTTTCTTACTGTCTTTCTTCTATTTACTTGTGAGACCATAATATGAACAATGGCAGACGTCTTATTAAAAGGATGAAAATACATAGAGGGCAACAGATATTTATAATCTTTTGAGTATGTATCACTCTTAAATTATTAGATGCCTGTGTTTCTGTGACCGAGAGTTGTAGTGCCTAAATAATGTAAAAAATATAGCTGAGCATTACCTAAAGGTAGTTCAGCCAATTTCAGGTCTAACTCATTGTGAGAGGTACCTTTCTCTTTGCATTAGTTAAGAAGGGAAAGGATGGTTAATATGAGGTGCTGAAAGCTTGGGTGGTGTGAGTGCCGGATGTAAGCTGGAGGTGTAGGGGTGATGTGTGCAAGGTAATGAGAATCACTGAGTCTGCTGTGGGCTCTAATTGTCTAGACATGATATACGAGTGCTTGTTGGAGATAGGCATGTTTTATGTTATCTAATACAATTTTTAATGAACTTTTGGGGGTTTTCTCATCTGCTATGGTTTTTTCTTTAACTGAACAGAATTAGTGGCATTAATCTGTTTCACAGGAGTCTAGTGCAGAAGAAACAGAGAACAAAGCTTTAGAATCTGTGAAATATGCCACATTTCTTACATCTAGGGGGGAGGAAGTAGCTGTGACATTGCCTGTTGGGAACTGGCTTGAGTACTTCTAGCCAAATGCTGTAATCTCATTTACCTGTGGTTTGGTAGATGCATGGTTGATACCTGTGTTGTCACCCAGCACTAGTTCTTGTGCACATAGTTTGAAAAGCCAGGCCCTGTCTAGAAAAACATATTGTTCCAAATGAACCCCAGCTCTTGGCCAGCTTCTGTTTCTTACACTATGGTGTGTAGGATGGCTAGCAAGGAAAATGTGGTCATCCTTTTGCAGGACTGTGGGCTGTCCTGAATGTGCATTCTATGTATTGCCTGAATTAAGTCTCTTATAGAGGAGAAAGCACAACAGGAAAATATGATCAATACAGCTGTATTCCCAAAGTGATTTCATTGGCATGAGATGGTTAAGCTCTTGGATTGACTCTTGGTTCTGCTGCAGCAAGTTTGTGGGAGGTGATAAGCTCTGTGTGATGGTTGAGCTCCTACAATACTCTGGGACTCTACTGAAATCTGGTGCAAGCATTGTGTTTTCCAAGATGCACAAAAAAAAGGGGTAATTCTATTTTAAATAATTACTTGGGATATTGCATATCTGACAGGCTTTAGAGAGACCAGGTGAAATCATGAGTCCTACAAAGTTTGGCAGAAATTCCATACTTCTGGCAATACAGTCTGGTTAGTTCCAAGGGGACTGGCAGATCAAAAGGGTGAGACCTAAATGAAACTGTAAACCGCAAGAAAGACAGCATTCAATACACAGCTCTTAACAAAAAGCTCAAAAGATTTTTGGAAGTTCTCTAAAAAGGTGTTTGCAGTTTGGCCTAAGACAGGTTGGGAGTTTTATTTTGGTTAGCTAGTATAATTTAAAATTTTTCCTTAGTTTGCACATTGTGTTCCTTGTGGGCCTTAAAGAAGGTCAGTGTTCTTGCTTTCTGTGCTGTTGCCAAACTTCCTCAGACATGGCTTTATTCTGATGTCTTTCCTTTTCCTTTGGCTGTAGTAGTTGTCTCTCACTCCTGATAGTGTGCCTCCTTTAGTAAGTCCAGCAGGTACTGAAAAGTTTCACTATCCTGGGTTTTAAAAACTTTGTTCTTTAAGAAAACACTGTATTTCAGTTTATTGTTAGTGCCTGTGGGTCAAATGTGTATCTCTGAATAAGAAAGAGATAGGTTAATGTGGTTTTTTGGATTAAGTTTGTAAATTAGTGATAGTTGGGGAAATGGCAATCTGTTCAAGAAGGTCTTATCTAAAAAGATAGAAGCAGCTCAGGCCATGACTCTTTCAAAATGGAATTTTAAAATTTTATTCTAAAATATGCATTTTCTCCTCCACAATTGCAGAACAATTTTTCAAATATGCTGCACTTCATAGTATTTTCTTTGCTTTCTGCTGGCAGGAGCTGGTAGATATTAAACACTTCTTAACATAACTTTTACTGGGGCAACTAAATAAGAGGGGTTGAGCTTGAATTTAAATGTCAGAGTTTTTTTTGTTTTTTTTCCCCTTTGTATCTAGACTTAAGTACCGAATTTAGGATTTTGAGGCAATACAATTGCAGAAATAACCATTAAGATCAAAATCTCTTCATGAGAATAAGTGATTCTTCAAAAACTAATCTAGCTGTCATTAGAGTGTACCAGTACAAGTGTACTGTCGTGTTCATGATGAGGAGCTCATACTCTCACTGTATGTATTTGACTTTTGATTAGATTTAGTCTAGTCTTGTGAACTGAATGCCCATTTGTGACTTGAGTGTGCTGGATGCAGTTCTGGAATCTTGTTTCTGCCTTTCTTCATCAGAAAGGGACTGCTTTGCACATCCCAAGACCATTGTGCAATGTGATCCAGAGCAATCTAAGTGCAGATGGTTGGGATAATTTGCTTTGAGAACTCCTGATCTGAGGTACAGCACTGATAGTCTCGCAGCCCCTGCATATTGTCCTGTTACTTCTGAGTTAGCACACTCTCCAGAACTTCTGTTACAAAAGGGGATGAATAACTGAAATTTTGACAGAAGGGATGACAGATTAAAGCACTAAATGTGTTTTGATTCAGGTTTACAGCTATTAGTGGCAATTGAGCTCAAGATTAGTAGGCAGGTTTCACCACTGAGATGAGTGCAGCAAACCTAGCATGAAGTTTGCCTGGATGTTTCAAAAAAGAGAGATGGAAAGTAGTCTTATATGTAGAAGTAAAATTGGATTATTTAATTATCAAACTTAGATGTAATTTTTAATCACTTCACCTCATTTTCATATTAGTAGGTTAGAATTTCCTTCTGACTATTTTTTATGTGGACAGCAAACCTGTAATATTGTAAACTTAATACAAAGTGAAAAATAGCACATTATTACTGGGAACAGCCCTTCTTTGAATGGAGGTGTAGGAAACAGACTGCCCAACAGGCAGCTGCATCCCAATGCCATCATGTTATATGAAAGTGCATAACTGCTACTGGATAATGTTAACAGAAGAGCTTTAGTCCTCTTTTCCATCACATTGGCTTGTTCTGAAGTTCTTTGCACATAAAAAGAAAGTGAGATAATTATTGTAAGACTGTTCTTAAATATCTGCACAATAAGTTCCTTTGCTAAGGAGATAAGGGAAAATTTGTGTAGGAAAAGGCGTTTACGGTTTTCCTTTTACAGAGTAAATTATTATTATTAGTTTTGCCAACTGCCCAAAGTTATCTCTTAATAAAAATTTTAAAAAATGTTTTGGAAAACAGCAAAGTTATGAAATTAAATACTTTAATTGGAGGAAAGACAGCCCCAGCTTTTTTTGATGACAAACGGATTTTTAGATTTTTCTCTCCATAACAGTTGTTAGCATGCATAAGTCAATATTGTTGACTGATCTGATTAAAAACACCTGCTTGCAAGTGGCTCCTCCTTTGGTAAATAAAAGATGGTTGAAAAAACAGATTAGAAGCACAGACTTGTAAATTATACTAAAAATAAATGTCTTTTCTCTGTACTTGCGAGCGCTCAAATTGAGTGTTCCTTGCTTCTTATTTCACAAATGTTTGCAATGAGACAAATAGCAAGATCTCTTATCCAGCATTAATGTCTGTGACATTTGCTTTTTCCAACATAAACCAAATACTAAAGTAGTTCCTAACATCTCATAGGAGAGGAAATCAATTTCAGATATATTTTACATTTATTTATTTGACATTTTCAAGGTGTGCTGTTGCCTGCTGAAGGACTGGGCAGTCTGACCCTTTTCTGAAACTGAGAGGTCTTGGGCTCTACTGGCAGCTCCCAGGGTTACTGTGTTTTCTGCAGTTTACTAATGCAAAGTGCATTAGGATCAAGTGCCAAAACTTTTTGTCCCAAAGAACGCATAGTCAGGCTGCAAACCTGAGTCTCCATGAATTCTCTAAGTCTCCACGAATCTCTCATTCCTTCCTACCATCAGCAGGGGTAGGGTGGTGAGTTCCCCAGTGCTTACCTGAGCCCTGACTCTTTCTCTTGAGAGATGGGAGGTGGATGTGAACCCCCACAGGCTGAGGAAGACTGATAGTGTGGATCTTTGATTCTTTGAACATAAGCTCTGCAAACATGATTTTGTTATATCAAGACAGGCAGTAACAGCAATCCTGCTCCATTTACCCGATAGATTAAAAGCTAAAAGAGCCATGAAAGATCTTTCAAGAAACTTAGAATTGTTGTTGCCTGCATTTTTGAAGGATAATTTCTTGTTAAGACTGTGGAGACAGCTTTGGCAGAGGAGCCCCCAGTTCCTTGCCCTGCCAGGCTGCTGAGGATGCTGGCTGTAAAACATTGGGGTTAGGGTGTTTCTCTTTGCAGGACCCATGCACTGCAGGTTTAGAGACCTCCAACAGGGTAAGTGGTTAGCCAGGGTGAGCTCAGGTTCTTTGCAAGGTTATTTCTCAATTAAATGGAGATGAAAGGCATTGAGCCATACTTTTAGGTCTGGGCAGCTAAATTCACCCTGGATTTATAACTGTTTCCTTGGCCCACATCTGAGTTTCACTGCTGAAGGTACTGGAGGTTTTTGTTGGTCACTGGATTGCAGGCTCTTATGTCAGTGCAAATTGCTTGAAAAGCTTCTGTTGAAGGAAAAGGGAGCATCCAGATGTATGCTGTTCTGAATCAAAGCACAGTGCACTCCATGGCATCCTTTTAAAGCATTGCTTTTTATTTTATAGTTTACCTTCCGTGTAATTTCATTTTTTCCTGTGGTCACTATTCAAATCGAGTATAGGCTATAAATATGCATATTTGTTATTGATCTCAATGTGATATGTAAGAAAATGTAATGCAAAACCTTTTTGATATAACTGTTGAGTAATTCTTTCAGCCTTTGTCTGATCAGCTGGCACACAGGCTAGTAGAGGTTATTATTTTGTATGACATATGAAGAACTATAATTTGGTCTAATGATGGTATATTTTCATATTCACAGTGAAAGGGGAACACATATATGTATGCACATATAAAGCAGGAAGAAGGAGAACCTATTTTAATGTAAAAAGGCACATGATATGTATAGATGGACCAGTCTGAATATATGTAGAAAATGTGTGTGAATAGATACAGAAAATACTTCAAATTGCTGAATAAAATATTCCCAGATTCTTAGGTTCCTTGCACATAATTTTTGGTTCTTAAAATAATCCTGTGAAAGCGCTGCTTTTATCTTTTCTGTGTGATGATGAACTTTTATGTTGGAAAGTGTTGAAAGTACTCAGATACTAAAGCTTAGATTTGTGTTTTGTTTGGCGGTACACTTCTGTTTAGAATTCTTTTAATCTGTCCATTCCCTGCTTTTATATTCATCTGATAGTTGAAGGTTCTCTGAAGGATATTTTTTGCATATGAACTTATTAAACTAAAAATGCTTAAAAGTGCGAGATTTACTTCCCTTTTTTTGATTTTTAATTTTTTCTTGTGGTTTGGTTTGTGGTTTTTTTAGGATTTTTTTTCATAGCAAGATAGGCTCTCGTTTGAGTTGTTGAATTTCTATTTGCCTTTCTTGATTATTTTTTTTTTTTGGAGAGGTGGGGGGAGGGCAGGGAAAATAAGAAACAATTTATATGGTAGATCTAAAGTTTCATTAAAATTGCTTATGCCCTGTCCCAGGCATTTTAAGTGGGCCATCTGTCTAAACATCTCTGCATTTTTTTCTGATCATTTCCTCGACTTATTCATGAGCCATGGGAGGGCTCCTTTGTAGTCTCCATGTAGCTGGTTCAGTCTACCCCCACTGAATACATCTATGTGCTTGCATAACATATCTTTTCACAGTGCTGGAAATTCTCTGAACTTGGTTCAGATGAATGGCCCACTTTCTGAAGGTCTTTTTTTCTCCCTTTGCAAGATTTGTATGCAGAAACTGACCTTGGTGGCTACAGAATCCAGCACATTATTCTTGATCATTTTACAGGCCACCTGCTGTGAAAGTTATGATGAAGGATTTCTTAATGATTCTTTGACCATTAACATTGTTTTAAGTCAATATTTCACTTTTATTTAACTGCTGAATAGGTAATTGCACAATTGAAAAACAGCTTTATGGAGTGTCATATAATGTGGTTTTCAAACGCTTGTAATCTTTCAAACGGGAGGATTTGTTATGATAGTTTGGGATTTCTCTGTTTACATAAAGTATTATGCAGCAAAAATATCAGAAGTGAAGAGGAATTTTTAAGTGTTTTCCACCTCAGCATTAGAAGACATATTTGGAATTGGAAATATAGAAATCTATACTCAATTTTCTGATCCTTTAGGGAGCTGGTGACACCCTATCTCATTTACGTCATCAGTGGTAATAGGGAGAGGGAAGTTTATTTGCCACAAACTGCAGAAAATTGTAGTTTTTATTGAGTTCCTTCTATCTGATTGATTGGTGACAATCAAAATGGCCAGGGCAGAGTTTTTACTTGATTTGCTTTTGTGAGTGTCTGTTTTCTTTCATTACTTGTTTTTGACTAGAATAGATAATAGTTTAATTAATGTGTTCCATGAGCACAGTAAGGATGTGTCGACCTAAAATTTTTAGCAGTTGTCTGCTTTCCTCAGTGAAAACATGCAAAGAAACCAGGAGCTTTGGTTGCTGTGTTATTCTCAAGTGTCTTCCTCTCCCACACATGGCATTTGGGGGTGAAAGGGACATAATACATTTCTACACAGACATCATCTCTAGTTGAACAAGCAGCAGTAGCGCTTGAAAATAAATAACTAAGCAGGCAAATGGTGCTGTTTTTCTTGTTGTGTTGCTTACATGTTTTTGTAATGGGTGCTTTTGAGTAAAGCCTTTATGACTTAAGCCAGGCCATCACTCTTCAGCTGTGTTCCTATGCTTGTGATGCTTTCCCTTAGAAGGCAATTTGGAGTGGAGGGGTTCAGAACTGCCCATTTTAGTGTGGAAGGAGTTTATAACCCCCTTCTCCACCCATCATCTCCTGTTGTTGTGGCTGTCGTGCTGCCTTTGCTCTTCTCTGTCCCTTTGTGTGTAATGCTCCTGGCAAGGATCAGCAGCTCACAGTTCTCCATGCCCTGCTCCCCATCCACCTGGCACTCATCTTGCTGTGAAACTTGTGTTTCTTCCTGCAGCCAGTGATCTCTATAGGCACATGAAGTAATTTTATTGGATGGCATGTCATTTGCCAAAACTGAGAGAGGAAAGGGAGGGCTTGTTGAACCCTAGGAAAGACATACTGTGTGGACTCTGAATCTAGGGTTGGAAGGGAAGTGCCTTATGTTTTCTTTGTGTTTTTTATGATGGCAAAAATGACACTATTTTTATTTTCAGTGGGATTATCCTTTTTTCTGTGAATACAGTATGTTGGATTTCAGCCCATTATGTAGAATTTTGAAAGCTCTATATTTTGAGAGTAGCCAGAAGTTTGGGAAGTTTTCTGTGAACTAGTGTGAAATATATTCAGAGTTCAGATGCTTTCTTTGGGAGGACTTAAAAGTCTTCTCAGCTAAGGGAGCAACCTTGGCCAAGAACAAATATAATTTCCCATGCACTTGGATGTCTCAGATTTAAAAAACCCCAAACACCACAAAACAACAGAAAACCCCACAACAAATCTTGCTTCCTAGCCTGGTAGAAACTTCTGCATTTCTAAAGTAGTTCATGGATGTGAGCAACTTCGTTTTCATATTAAACAAACTTAGACTTTGATCCTTACTTTTGGACTTTGTAATCCTTATTTATATGAACGTTCCCTACCCGCAAATCCTATCAAAATGGAGTCTACTACAAGATACTTTCTTTGAAGGGAATTTGGTTTAATGAAGAAATAGGATTGTCATGAACTCACATAAGTATATGTCCTAGCCAGTGTCAGTTATAGTTACAAAACCACAGGCAAAGCTGATTAACAAAGCTGAAAAATGTCCCTGTGTAAAGGGATCTAGCAATTCCAGGAGGGAAGTACAACTTGCTGTAGACTTGATGCAGCTCTGGACCTTGCCCTCCTGGCCATTGGTGTTGCAGAGAGAGGAATTGTGTGGCTGTTTGAAACCCAGGCAAAGCAGTGATGATAGTCATGCCTTTCAAGAGGCATGCATCCTGTTTGGAGATACACTTGACAAAGCTCAGCAAGGCAGGACTGAACAAAAATTAATCCCTGCTGGAGAGCAAGACTGTCTTTCCTTTGATGGCCAGCAGCCAGATTCATGAGGTCACTTCCAGTCAAATGCAATATGAAGCAGGGCTGTGCCAGCAAGGCTGTAAGGAATCTCATGACACCAGTGAAGCAGATCTACTAAGCTGAGTTTGTGATGTGGTCCTAGTTTAATGTAAGAAATATGAAGTTGCTATAAACCACTAAATCCTGTTGGTTGTTGCAGTGGAGTGTCATGGAGAACTTAAGCAGGTGCTGTCTGTATTCCCCCTTACTGGTGCTCTGATACCAGGAAGTGCAATGAAAACATCTCTCAGCTTGCTGCCTGCTACCTGTGCAGGAAATTCCTCTTCCTCTTCTTCAGGAACTCCTGTGTCTGTCACATTTCCTATCAGCCAGTCTAAATGTTTGGTGACATACAGGAATTCCAATATGAGTTGCTGAGAAATGACATTGCTCCCAATAAACCATAGATAATTCCTCAGATTTATTGTTTTGACAATTGTTACTGTATTAAATGTGAAAGGTGACACTTGACATTGTTAGCACAGGAACAGGTTATTTTCAGTATCTGTCTTGTGAACTTCTAGGGTAGTGATAGACGTGAGCTAAGGTGCTTGGTGAAATTTGGTGTGGGCCTTACTTGGCTTGCATCCAAAAGTAATTAAGGATTAGTATGCATCTATTTGTGTCTGATATATTTAGCATTTCCATTTCCCCTTTTCAGGCACATGGCAAGGCACAACTTTTGGAAGCTCCTTGCCTCATTAAGTACTTGAACTTGTGCTTTTATAAGTTCCAGGTATCTAAACACCTAAAGTTCTTAAAATAATTGTTGAAATCCTTGGCAAGTCAGTGTATTATCCTTGGCTTGGACAGATAATTTCTTCTCCTGTGGCCTCTAGAGGCCTCACAGGTGCTTCTCCCTGTTGATTCCACAGGAAACCTGAGCATTCTCTATGGGGACATGTGGTTCACTGGTCACCTGAATCCTCTGGAGGATCCATGTGGCATAATGTGTTTACAGGTTTTAAGACTCTGCAGGCTGCAATAAAAGGTGTAGTAGGTGCTATAATATGCAATAGATTCATGTTATAGCACAAATGATCCTTAAAAGAGGCATAAAGGTGATAAAATTATTATCCCTACGAATTTCTTACAGAAAAATCTAAATATGTAAGAGTCAATATCGAAGAAAAGCTATACCAAAATGTGATTTTCTTTTAATGGAGTTTAAATCACACCTTCCTGTCTTGCCTTTAGGTCATGTGGTGCATGATTATGGTAATACATGGTAACCCCTCATTAGAGAAGTTGTAGTATACTTTTGGACACCAGTTGTTATGGCAAAGTGGGAGAGACTCAAGAAGTTAGAATGAGGAAGTGGAGAATGAATATACATTTAAATAAAATAGCTGAAAATTGCATGTTTCACTCTGAATTTCGAAGAATGGAGGCTCAGTTCTCATTCCTTTGCTGCCAGGTATGTGCTTTTTTAAGTTGAAAAGATTCAGGTTTCCTGTGTTACTTGATAAATGGTGCGGCCACAGAATGCTGCAGGAATCGGTATAATCCTCCATGTGGGCTGTGATGATACATCATTATTTTTTCAGTATGCTTGAAGGGCTCTGTGGATGAGTACTTAAAAATGTGTATTAGTTATAAAATTACTTGTATTACTTGTTTGGCTGAATCTTTTGTCTGTAATTGGCTTTTAATTAAGGTTTACTGAGAATGAGATTAAAGAAATAATGATTATATTTTGCCCTTGAAAAGACTGCTCCAGTTATCACTGTTGCTATTCTCCTGCCAACCCACTTTCTCATCTGCTTTTCATCCTGTTTGAGCTAATTCTGCAGCAAGTGCTGGCTGCATTCAAGGGCCTCCTATAACTTTATCAGCATACCCAGTGTGTCAAGGCAAATCTAGAAAGAGAGTAAGAGTGTATTTTCTCCTTATATGCTGTTTGACAGAAAAGAAGTATTTAGTACATATTTTTTTCAAGTATGCTCTCCAACTGTGTCTATAGATTAATGATATTTTATATCCTTCAGGACCATCCTATGAGGCAAGTGCTTCTGGTTAACTTGGGAGAAGCATGAAATCTCTGTTAAAAATTTTTCTTCTGTCTGTTTCATTTTTAGAATTCCTATTGCTAAATCAAAGAGAAGTAGCTGGGAGCTCTCTGTGCATCTAGGAGATGGAATTTACCCAGTTGCAGTTTCAAAGCATGGCTCATCATTTTCTGTAAGTTCTGCTCATTTTCTAAGAAATTCAGTGCATTGAGTCAATATATATGTTATCCTTGACACCTGCTAAAATTCTTCATCTTTTTGTTGACTAAGGATAGATGTGTGGTTTGTCTTTAGTAGGCATTGCTGTTAATTACCAAACAAGACCCTGACAGTTAAATAGTGCTGAGTTGAAAAGATTCAGATAGTGTACTGAGATTTTTCTCAGGGTTCACGCCTGTGGAACATTTTCGTATATATTTGTTTATTAAATTAGTTTCTGAATTATTCTGTTTAGTGTCTTGTTTGGAAGTAGCATCTTATACCCCATTATAAATATATGACAGCAAGAAAACAAATGCAATGTTGACAAAAATTGCATTATCTTAAGCTAGTGTTTAGACAAACAAATCAAAGATCTAAGCCAATAGAATAAGCAATCATCGTGGAATGACATTGTTCAGCACTCTGTGCTAGAACTGTATGTGGTCATAGTAAAATGCCAGTGTTTCAGGATGTGCTTATTCACTTCAGATGAATGTGTATAAACTTTTGCTTTTTACAAATGTTCTAAGGTAATTGCTTAAGCACTTAATGTTGTTAGCATGAAAGGCAGGAGGACAGACCATGACAGTAGAAGAATAGTAATGCTGGGTTTGGTAATTCAGCTGTTCAGCAGAATAAAGCCAAGACACAAGCTGGTTGAAGTATTAAGAAGATAAGTTTATAAGGAGAACTGCTTTTTATGTCTGTTAATAGTGATTCCACAACCAAAATGAGATTTTAATTTTTTTAAATAGGCATTTGACTTGTACAGTACTTGTTGACTCTTAGGCAAAAGGTTTCAAAAGGGGCTTAATGAGGCAGATTTTCTTAGAATGGCAGTGACACACCCTACTTGCTGAATTGTTTCAGAAGCAAAGGCCAAGTCTGCATGTAGTTTTTTAAATCTACGTAATACTCCTAACAGGCACCCCGTGTGCTTGGATACAGCCCATTCAAAGAACAGAACACCTCTGTCAGGTTTCAGCCCAGTTTAGAGTTGGGCTGGCACTGGCTTGTGTGACAGAGATAGCCCTTCCAGGAGCAGTCATTGCCCTCAGCCTTTCCACCTTTTTGTTGCAGCACAAGAGCTGCCTGCTGCTGTGGGGATAGCCTGCTGGTTGCTGTGAGTGTTGCATAGCCCTGGCTGCTGTGAGCTGAGAGGTCTAATTCCCATAGTTAGACTTCTCCAAACCAGGGAGCTGTTTAGCACAGCCAGTTACACAAGCATACATCTGCACACGTGCACACATTTTTAGAGATTTGCTGGAGTTCAAACCTGTCTCTCACTTTAAATAGAGCTGCTAACAGTTGTGATGTCTTGCAACAGTATGAGAATTACAGCTATAGTATAAACCAGTTTGACAAGGTGTATGTGGAGTCTGGTTTCTGATCATTTGGTTTGTTATTAAAACAATAACAAATGTGAAAGTTCCTTCTCATATCCTTGTGTCCCTGCAGTAAGTTACTGCTTTTACCTTCTACTGCTAGGCAGGAAGGCAGGAGCATCCCTCAGTGTCAGAGAAGGGGTGCCTAAGCACTGGATTAGAACCAGCTGTGTGCCTAAAAGCCTGGGTCAGAGGGATTTGTGACAATTGCTTTTGCATTTTATTTCCACCCTAATCATGCCTGTGTACTTGGGGAGATGTAATTCCTTATTTATTTGTATCTAGAAAATACCTGGTGAAATAAATCACATCAGGTGGATTTCAGGAGAAGTTCTGTTTCACTGAAACCATATACCTATAAGGATATAAAAGTGCATTAAAATTTGTGTATTAAAAGGTGTATTAAAATTAAAATACATATAAAGTGTATTAAAAATTGCACCTGAGCTTAGTCATGTAAAAAGCAGCTGACTCTTAGCAGGGTTGTTTAGAGTTAAACTGATTTTTATTGTTACTGGATAAATAGCAAAGGACATGTTATTCTTCATCAGTAATTTTCTTTTTCCTGGTGTTCTCCTGTGATTGTGGTGCAGATAAGAGTTTATAGTAAATACAGCACCGTCAAAAATCTGAATTGTTATTCAAAACTTTACAATGGAAAACCAACTGCCTTAAAACTTCAAAGAAGAGTTGAGACTAGGAATGAGAAATCTTGACTCTGATCAGGAGGTGTAACATGCCATGAGGAAAAAAAAGGGGAAATTCGAAGCTTGCTTTATTAACTTCGCTATCAGAAACACAAGCCTCACTTTTTGAACTTCTGCATTTAGTTTTTTGCTATTAAGTTGGTGTGACAGAGGCTCCTGCCTTTGTGGGTTGTGTCCCCTCATGGTTTGTGATGAAGATAGCTGAACCTGTGGTGCAGTTGGATAGCCCAGTGGGAGGGCCACCTTCACATTCCCCTTCAGAAGTTTACTCGCGCTGCAAACCGTGCTTTGCACAGCAGCATTTGCATCCTGATTTACTCTGTTTACCACAGAGACCCTTCCAGCAGTGACTCTTTTCTGTCCCTGTGGCTGTGCTGCTGTCCCAGCTCCCAGGTCGCTGTGCGCTCCCGGCCGCGCCGCGCTCCCTGCCCGCGGCTCCGCGTGCATCGCTCCGCAGCTCTCTGGACTACGGGTCAGCTGCCGTTTGCTTCCTTTAGCACGAGATTCCTGATGAATTCTGCAGTGTTAACTGCTCTTCGCTGCTCTTTATTTTTCAGAATTTTGAGTTTTGAAGCCATCTGTTTTTAACTACTTTGTTTGTAACAGAGGTCCTTGATGGGGGCTGGCTTTAGGCCACTTCAGCAGCCTTGCTTCCCAAAACTGAAGGATTTCAAGGATAAGTGGTCAACAAGTGTGAACGATGCTCTTTGCCTGAAGCACTGCAAACTAAAATATTAATTTTTATTATTCCAGTAGAGGTTGAAAACTTCTGTGAATCTAATTTGATATATTTTCTTTTAAAATAGAAGTAACTTGGTTTTTATTCTGAAGCCAGCAACATATATACTAGTACTTAAGTTTATATAAAATTATTGTACTAGAATTTTCAGTACCAGACAGTTGTTTCTGGTGGTAGCCTATCAACATAACAAATGCTTTTGAAATGAAAAGATTCCAATGACCTGTCTTGAGAAATAAAATTTAGCAGCTTTGGTGGTATCTGCTTGCTTGTGTACAAAGAACTTGCCAACTAAATTGATGTAAATGTCATTTATTCTTTTTTTCTTTGTTCTATATATTAATTGCTAGAAGAATCTTTAAACTAACTGCTTGTCATGTATACCACTTAGTTTTTCAGAGGACAGATGGTCAGATTCTTAGCTTTGATTAGTGTTCTCTTATGCTTAAAATTTTTTCTCTTGTCAATTGAATTAAAGATCTTGCAATCAAGATTGCTGCTAAAATAGAATTTGAAGGAAGAATACCTTCCTTTACATGAGACAGTAACAAGCAATGCAAAACAGCAACGAGAAGCCCAGAAGCATCCCACCACCAGACTCTGGAATCTTTTGTTTACTTCAATTACAAATAAGAGTCTTGCCCTTCTTGCCATTTTCAATTGCTAGTCTGGGTATCAAATGTGTTTGTTTTATTATTTCATTGATTGAGATTTGCTGTTGCAGGTTGGAGTCTGTTCTTCCTTTATAAAACTCGGCTGTTCTGCATGGTATTGAGGGGTGGGAGAGACAAAATCAAATGGGAACCTACATATATTGAGGAAACCCGGTTATCTGTGTGGTTTCCCTGCAGTGTATGAATATGGCCCTTCAAAACCAGATGTCAGCCACCAAGGATGGTGTAATTCCATGTGATGGTGGCATTGTTTATTCATAGGATGGTTTGAGTTGGAAGGGACCTTAAAGGTCATTTAGTTCTAACCTTCCTTCCAACCTAATTTTAGTTCAATGAGGAATTTGTAACTGTATTCTATGCAATAAACTTAATTCTTGAAAATCTTTTTGCCATTATGTGTTTTCTGATTATTTGCTACAGTGTAGGAATACTCTGTCTTGAGAAATCTTTACTGATGATTTGCATGTTTTCTCTGCAAGTGGTTGTTATTCTCCTTTTTCATGTTTGAAAGCAGTCTTTCCTGTTAGTGTTCTTCATCTCTGTAGTAGATGCATACCTTCCCAGACTGCTTAGCTTCATCTTCTCAGTTTAGTTGTCAAAGAATTTCCAGATGTTTTCAGTTTTAAAGTAGCTTCTTATCATTGAAGTTGTTTATTTTTTATTTTTTTAAGCATAAGGTGTCATAGTTCAGAAGTTACTTTGGGCAAATGGAAATTTGATATATTTCCAGAGGGACCTGCATAGGTCAAATGCTGAATAAGAGGAATAGAGAAGGCTAAATTCCTTAATTCAGGTTGTTACTAGAATGGGCTACCATTTTCACAAAACATTGGATGACTTCCTAAATCCAAGGTTAAGAAGAGATAAATGTAGTACAGATATGAAATCTCAAGAAGAATTTTTTGAAGCTTGTTCAGTCCAGTTGGAAATAAAAGTTTTAAGAAATTTTTAGGAAAAAACTTAGTGTTTTTTCCCTATCTTTTTCTTGAGAAATAAAGAATTTATTAGATACCTGTGTGGGTGGAAAATCAGCCTGTGTACCTCTTAATATTTCTAAGAGAAAACCTATTGTATAGTACAAAATGCCAGCATAAAAATAAAATCTAAAGCATTACTGTCATCATTATTTGAATTTATCCTATATGATCAATATAGAGTAGGTGCATGTTTATATGAATGCTTTAGTTAGTGAATTCATGTTTATCTAGCTAAGCTTTGACTTCAAATTCAAATATAATAAGCATTTGATTTTGAGAACCTTGGTGTATTTATTTACTGTAAATTTCATGACTGATGGGTAAGTTTATTTGAAAACTACTTCAGGAAATATTTTCATTGTATTGTAAATTCTCTTTTGGGGGGAGGAAAGAATACCACCCAAAAATCAAACAGACGTATGCAAAGCATCAAGTGTAACAAGGAATAATATAATGGAAAATCAGAGCAATGATACAGAAAGTTGCTGTAAGCAAGTTTAGTTCACATTTAATTCCTTACACACAAATGTGAATGGAGTGGGATAGTAATTCAGTGCATATTAACTTCTGTCTTTCCAGCAGTCCATGTAGAATAACATTGCCCATCTATCACTATAAAATTATTAAGAATAACATTGCCCATCTATCACTATAAAATTATTAACCTTGTTAAGAGAATCAATAAAATGCCAGAATTAGTATTACTAGTATTTCACATTTCTGGTGTGCTTCAGGCACATAATAACTTATTGGACACATGAAAGAAATATGAGTGCTGTATTAATAGGGATGAAAAGCAAATACCTGTAGGAATTAAAACAGTAAGAGTGGCAGCCAGTTGTAATACAAATTAAAATACTTCCCTAGAAGCAGTAGATGAAGACTTTTGACTTAGACTAGTTCTAAGTATATATTGTTGCATGTTATATATTTGAAGTAAACTGTGTTGTTGTTCTCATGTCCAATATTAGTTTGAATGAAAGGGAAGTGCATGTCTAAAGGCACTAGTGGGTAGGGCAAGATCTGTTAGATAATCCTTACAGCTGTAAGCAGAGAACTTGCCCTGTCTTTTCCCACATGGTTTGCATTGTTGTAAACCTATATTGTTGTATACATACTTTCAATCTCTTAGTTCAGAGATTGTGTATGATGTATTGTGTATAATGTCACTTTAATGCAGTATGCATAATCTAGTGCTGTGGTAAGAGCAAAACCCCTAATTTCCGTGCTTGGAAAGCACTGGCTATAGTAGTTGTGCTTCTGCTTGTTGATGGAGTCTCTGGCTTTACAGACCCTGCATTCCTTTTTCTGTAGTGACAGATTTACTGTAAGGGTAGATAGCATCCTGGTGGGGTGGGGACAGGTGCTCCTGGGAGGCAGGCACTCTGCACTTGAATGTTTCAATCTGAGGACAGCATTGATCCCTGAGTTTTGACTCTGTGGCAACTGCTTTAATTACTACATTTCTGTGACTGCTGACTTAGTGGTTTTTTAATGAAAGTGGCCTTGGCCTCAGTATCTTGTGAACTGAGTGTTTCTGGTATGCATTTCCACTCTGCCTCATTGAATGTCTCAGAAAGTTTAAGTGCTGGGATCCTTTACATGAACTACAGATAAATATTGAGTATACTTGTACAATATTTGTATGTACTTAGGTGTGCTTTAGTATTAAGCCAGAGGAGAAGCAGAGTGTGTCTGGATTGTACAGTTTTTTAAATACCATGCCAGTTTAGTATGTGATGGTACATATTTGCTTTGTAAAGAGAGATTTTTGGCATGGGTTTGTTCATACAGTACTCCATAAGCATATAGAGAAAGTACCTACAGGGCTGGGAATTAAAAATACCTACAGGATTGGGAATTCGAATTACTTGAGTAATGCATTCACTGTGTGGCTTTAAATATTCTCTTCCCTCTGTGTCAGAGCAGTGTAATAGCTTGGTTGTAGTAGCTTTTGGAGATTTGTAGTTGTGCTAAAAATTCACAATAACATGGTCTGGCACTGGTATGTAGCCTACAAGACATTTCTAAAAATAAAATGCAATGAAAAATCTGAAATGATAAAATGCAAAATGTCTTAAAAGCAGGCATGGCCAATTGGGATGTATATTTTCCTTGTGTTAGAATCAGACTTCACTGCTTTAAAATATGTCCCTTAGTCGGCAGAAGAATTAGGTTTTTACAGTGATTAATTTTAAATTACCTGATGAAGAGTTTTACCCACACAGGTGGCTTCATAGCATGAATTCCTGTGGTATGAAAATAGAGACTATGTTCTTTCATGGGTAATGATCCAGTGGTTCCAGGAATTCCAGTGAGCAGTAAACTAAAATATAAATTGAAGCTCTGTAACAATACAGAACAATAACATGCCATTTTCTTTCTTCAGAAAGTCATGTTTCTGGCATACAGCATTTAATGTGTCCTGTCACCCTTTAGTCTTCCTGTGGTCTTTTGGTGTAAGACTGAAACCACCTTGAGGTGTGGGTGTTGCTTCAGTTTATTTTTGTGCCTTGTGCACTTGAAAGCAATAGTTGCATTTAAAAGAATGCTAATATAGTGTTAAGAGCCTGGCTTATTACCACAAAAGCCATAGTTAACTCTGCAGCTCCTGGATGCTGCTTCAGCTTTAATTCTATTCTCTGAGCAAATTTTAGCACATTTCATATTCAGTATAAGACTCTTTTTTTGGGGATCTCTTGATGCTTTGGCATAAGGAGGTACAAAGCTGTTGCTGTTTTGAGTTCCTTTCTTAGCTGTGAATTTCTTTGCTGCTTTTTTCCCCCTCCTTTAATTTTTAAGTAAACCAGACTATTAAAATTACTTAAATGTAGCTTTTATGGCTTATGAAAAATAGTGCTCCTGTCGTGGATAGATGTGCGTCAGCTGTGACTAAATGTTTTGATGTAGTCTTCTCAAAAGATAGACTAGAAGAGCTTTCCTTTGAAATATGTGAAGCAGTTTTAGACACAGCTTCTCAGATGGATCTAATTAGTCTTTCATACAGACTGGATGTCCGTTTGTTGCAGCTCAATTCTCATTTCATTCACCCATAACTAGAAACACCTCGCTTCAAACGTGTTTCTTCAAAGAAAGAAGGGTTTAGGGTTCCGTGTTTTACTGCTTTTTGATGTTGGTTTCCCTTTAACTGAGAAGACCTTATGTTTATACAACTGTTATTATTAAGAAAACATAGCTTTGTTCATGAGAGTTCATTTGGTATCCATGTTGGCTATTGGTGGCAGTCAGAGATCTGTGGAATAGATCTTGCTATACAAGACTAGTGGGACAGCTGTACGGCTGGCTATTAAGCTTGTTGTAACAAAGATTTGAATGCAAGCGGGATATTCTAATAAGACCATGGAATCTGGTTTGTGGGGAGATGAAAATGAAGATTAGAGTACAAATGTTTGGGCCCATCGATGGATAGCAGTCCTATTTGTTATTTATACACAGTATAATGTCACCCAAGAGACACTGTGCTCTGTTCCCCATTTAGGATATGTTAACATGGCACAAAGGAGCCTGTGCTGACTAACCTACTTTGGGCAGTGCTGCATTAATGCTGCTCTACTGCTCCTGGTTGGAGTAACTTGTTAAGAGCTGGCACATGTAACTAGCTCTGTGTAACAGTGCGCTGTGCCTTGTTGTGACACTGCTACAATAAAAAATATATTTAAAACTATAGCGAGAAGTGTCTGATCAGTGTTAAATAATCAGAGTGTGATACTTGGATACAGCTGTGGTTGATCTTTAAGGAAAATATCTGGAAGGGAGGCGAGATGGCAGATGCTTTGCTTGTATTTATCCTCCACTGGCTGCTCTGTGGTCATGATGTCATTTAGTGAAGTTTGCAGGAACAGGCTGGTGGTGCTGGCTTTGCTTCGCTGCTTTCCAGAAGTGTAGCTGAGCTGGTTTTGCCACTGGACATTGCTATTCACCTCTTATCTTCCCTGTCAGAGGAAGGGCAGTCCAGCCTCAGATGGGTGGCACCTAGGACACGTTGATAAGAGATGGAGTGGGCTGCAAGCAGACTCACATTGGTGGAACTGGCTGGTCTGCAGGGCTGTCTCTTGGGTCCCTGTTACTTGTGCACATCAATAACTCCACCACACTTTTGTGTTTGCTGGGAACCACTTACTGTAGTACCTCTTCCTGCCCTGTGCCTTGCCCAGTAATTTCCTCCATTTGCCTCTTGCCATGTCAGCCTCCTTTTTTGCAGTTTTCTGTCCATGGAGGCTTCACATTCCCCATTTGTCCTGCCAGAAAGCAGGACTGGGTCTGCTGGGTATTCATTCACAGGTTGGCCAGTCCAGCTGTTTGGTGACAACCAAATTGTCCTTGTCTGTCCAAGAGCTGAATGGAAGCACTCATTCTGTCCACTGTGCAGCTTCTCATTTTCATAAAACTTCAAGGGATTTTAATATGTCTGGTTAATACTGACCAGTCAGTGGGTTCAGAAGTTGTGTGTGCTGGGAATTTTGAGGAGGGACATGCAAATAAACTGTGCATTTTGTTAGCTTCTTTTTCCTTTTGAGATCAGGCTAAAGGTAGTGTTGCTGAAAGGGTTAACAGAGAAAACAAGGCTGTTTGGAATGCAGGAGGAGGGAAATTATTTTAAATTATTAACAATGAGTTGCATCTCTGTGGCTTATCAAGAATAGAAAAAGGAATCAGATTTAAGTAGTCATAATCTATTGTCAATATTTTCTGTTCTAGAGAAAATCTACGTATCTCAAGGACATACCAGAAATTTAAATCAATTGGAAACCAAAATAGACCTATAGCTCCATAATTCTAGAATTATTTCAGATCATGTTGTGTGCACCAGTGTGGTGAATTGCCCTTGGCTGAACACCAGATATTCACCAAGCTGCTCTATCACTTCCCCTCTTCAGGACAGGTCAGAGAGAATAAGATGGAAAACAACTCATAGGTTGAGAAAAGGCATTTAGGTAAATAAAAAGTGAAAAATTACACACATGCAAACAAAGGAAAAGACAAAAGTGTTATTCTCTGCTTTCAGCAAGTGATACCTGGCTACTTCCTGGGAAGAATCCATTCCTAAAAGGTGATCACACATTCAAAAGCTGTACCTTCTGCCTGTTAACATATTTTCCCTTACTGCTACTAATGTGTCATTTTTCAAGTCCTGCCTATTTTGCATTTGTTCTGGTTTCATTCTTCTGATTAGTCCTAGTTTCCATTCCTCAGTTGTCTTGCCTGGTTTTTGTTCATTGTCTGGCTAGTCTGAGTCTCCCCTTTGGACTTCCGCATCAATTAGTCTTGATTCTCTTCCACAGAACCCTCTCCTATGTAGCTGTGCCCCCCTCCACAGGCCTACAGGCTTTCATCCATGTATTGGTCCTTATTTTCCAGGGCCTCAATGCTGGTTTTGCTTATCCTATTTCTTCTACCATACAGTCTGTTGGGTAGTTCTATTTCTAATATCACTCTCTCACTCTTTAGGTAGTTGTCTCTTTACCCTCATCCTGGACTTCTAGCTCCTTCTTCCCGAACAATCAGTGCATGCTTCCCTTGCTTCCATTCTCTGAGATAGGTTTCACGTGTTTCTGTTACCACTTCCATTTCTTTCCTCCATTTTTAGTCTTCTTGCTCAGTGAGTTTCCCCCGCCTCCTTATTTCTTGCTTCAAATTTTCCTCTCCATCTTTTCTGCACCTCCCTCCCAGACACATCTAATCTTTGTCCCAGCCTGCTTTCTCCAGTTATGGGGCCCTCAGTGTCCAGTTTTGTTGTGTGTGGGTTGTTTATGCTGCTATTTCTTCCTTTGCTGCTCAGCCCTAGCAGTTGATAGTCTTATAGTTTTATGCTTGGCCTGGTATTCTACAATCCAAACTCATAATTTCAGTGGGAACCTGTATTCCTCCCCAGGCTAGTATGTGTTAAATGCAAGGAAGAATCTTCAAGACCTGTGGCTGTGAAGTGTGATGACCTACAGGGATAGATAAGATTTGCCTTTTGAAATGCATAGAAGTTGCCCAAAGTTATGCAGGTTGTAGGAGAATGGTAGAGGTGCATTCCAACTGTTTCGCTTTCCAGGCAGATTTTCAAGCCTCTGTTCTAAACCACAAAGATACTTCAGCCTTGCATAGAAAAGTCAATAGAATTTAGTAATTTGGCCAGAAATGTACTCTTGTTCTGTGTCAGAAATAGCTGCATATTTCTTTCTGAAATTTCTCCTCTCTGAAAGCATTCCTGAATGACTGTTCAGCCTAAATAGAGTCCATCTGAGTTATAAGAAACTGAAGGTGAAGTGTAATAATGGACAACTTTGGTACTAAGGCTCTTCCCTTCCCCCTCATTCTGTAGCTGTATCCAGGCCCCATGCCTTTTGGCAAGCTCTTCCTCTGCTTCTCCCATGCTCCTGTCTTCATTCCAACCTTCTTTTTCTGTTGTGGCTGCCCTCTTGTTTCCATCACCTAACCTCTATCAGCTGTTTCCTTTATTGCTGTAATCGCTGTGTATTTTCACACAGTGACCTCTTTGTCACTGTTGGAGCAGCCCAGCTGTTTGATGGCAACAGACTAGTTTGCATGCATAGTTTATTCTGTTTTAATTTAGTATTTTCTCCTAGCTGATAGAGGAGGAGGGAAATAACCATACACCCTTTATGTTAAGCCAAATTTTGATGATGGTGAGGTTAGCATACTGGTAATTTATAACAAACATAATTTTGAATAACGTAGCTTTTTGTAGTAGTTTTATCAACTAAACTGTCAAAGGGGAGCTGCATTGGTGGCAAATCATAATAATAAAAGGACAGAATGGTTTGGGTTGGAAAGAGCCTTTAAAGATCTAGTTACACAGACTCACCTGTGCCACGGGCAAGGACATCTTCCACTAGATCAGGTTGCTCAAAGCCCCATCCAGCCTGGCTTTGAACATTTCATATGCAAAAAGCAAGAATGAAGACTGATTTTGTTGTCTAAAGTTAAACAGCAATAAGTGAAGAGAATGGTAGAGATAGACAGATAGATAGTATATCCAAATCTCAGAAAACTGGAAACCTGAGCTTCCTTTGTCAGACCAAGAGCAAAACCAGCCAGAATAAGGTAGCAACAACTTTCAAGATGAAAAAGAAATGGATCCTATCCTTTACACAGCTAATGGGTTTTTCCTTTCCTTGGCAAAGACAAACTTGCAGAAATAGATGAGTTAATAGGAGCAGAGGGGAAAGAGACAAGGGATGGTCATTGTCAGTCGCAATCAGTCAGTCTGAACAGCCAAAGTCTGTGGTGAGATCAAGTTGTACTGGCCCCTTCTGTGGGCTGTATCTGCAATCCAAGGTGAGCCATTGGTGATGTAGAACTGCTCAGGCTGACTGTGCAGACTACGAATCTTCATTACTTCTTTTATTGCAGTTTATATAATAAATCCCAATTCAAGAGAAGTGGGTTTGGTTTGTAAAAATGTGCTTGAAACAATGAAGTGCCATATGGCTGTAAGGATGAATGCTTTACGAGTATTACAGAGTGGGATCTTTTGAACCTGTTGAACAATTCACATTTCCCAACAGAAGCTGGTTCAATAGCTATGGGTGTGTCCCAGAAAATTCAGCATTAGTAATGCTTTCCAGAATAGATGGGAAATTGTTTTGAAAATGGCAGTGGGAAGTATGTTCAATGTTGCACAAAACTGTTATTTTTCAGTCATTTGGGACTATTAATGTGCTTTACTAGATCTGCCTGGATTTCTGTGGATATTCTTCAGATGGAATTTTTAAATTGTCTCCATTAGTTTATCATTTTAACAAGTGTACAGATAGCTGGAGTGATTAGCAGATGAAATGACTTCAGAGTATAAATTCTCATTTGGTCTTTGAGGTTATATTTCATCTCTGTTGTATGCCTTCCTACTTACAAGCATATTTCAATACTTACAGTTAGAATTTTAGACATATTATTCAACTTCTCCAGATTGGAATTAAAAACAACATGGGCTGACATGTTGTATTTTTTCTTCAAAATCTGATAATGTATTTTCTTTCTCATTTAAGCTTAATTATATTTAAAAAATATCAAAGCAATAATTGTTTTAAGCCATATGGCAAAGTTCGGTGTATTTTTCAATTAAACTATTGTTGATTGGATTGTTTTGGTTTCTTTTTTTTCTTTCCTTGTTAAAACAACACTATGCTCTGTTACACTTTCAGTGGAACAAAGCAGTTCATCTCTGAACCTGCATCAGTGTGTCCTGTCATTGGTGGCAGCACTGAAGAAAGCTCAGTGCAAATTTTGCAATTTTGTCTTGTCCTCAAGAAATGTCTGAGGACTAAATAAAAAGTACAGGAAACTGTTGGAACAATATGATTTACATACAGCTCTGTGACTTCAAATAATCTCAGAGTATATCTTAACTGTGTTGGATTTTTCCTTGTGAAGTAGTGTCATTAAAACCCAATCTGTGCAAAGCACGTAGAAGATTAATTAACATTGGGAAGAAAAGAGATGTCTGAGTCTTTCACCTGTAAGGTACCCTTTATCTCCAGCTGAGTTTGCCAGCCTTTAATGCTATTTGTCATCCTCCCCAACAGGTATCTTGATATTTTTTTCCATGGTACTTTTTATACTTTGAATGGCTTCTGTGATGCTAATACCATGTGTTAGAATATTATCCTCTCACACTGGAGGCTTTAAATATTTCTTTTGGCTTACAAAACAAGACACATTCATTTAACTGGTGTGTACTCCCTTTTA
This sequence comes from Geospiza fortis, assembly GCF_000277835.1. NCBI lineage: Eukaryota > Metazoa > Chordata > Aves > Passeriformes > Thraupidae > Geospiza > Geospiza fortis. Next base: position 3,035,737 of record NW_005054363.1, read on the forward strand.
GAAACAATTAATTTAAGGGAGCATTGAGAAAGGTAAAACGTCTATTCCCAGTTTAAGGATGTTGTATATACAGATTTGTGTAAGGCCTGTTATGATGATTTTTATATAACTGTTCTTTACAGGTGTTCTTTACAACAAGGGTGTTGCTCATTATTTTCTGCTAAATCGAACACACACGAGGATAGTTCTACATACAGCTTTGCTGTGGTGTTATGGTGCACACTTGTGGGTGGTCTTTACCTGTGCAAGGAGCCATCTTGGCTTCTGCTGTTGGGTTGTAAGGAATGAAATGGGTTATGTAGACAAGGACTCCTTTAATGCATGGTGATCATTAGGGCAGGATGGACCTGTCTGGCTGCTTCTAAATGTGAAGTAATTTAATTTTTTGTTAATTGTTAAGCTATTATATGATTTGCAATAAAGGAATGGTGGGATCATTCTCTTTGGGCTAATATTTTATGTTGATGCTTCTTTTGTGATATTTACATGAATATTCAACTTTTATCTTTCCATTGTTGGTATATGTATTTACGTGCATACTTATAAGTGTGTGCATCATATTTAATGATATTTTAGCACACTATTGAAAAAGCATAGCATTATTGAGATACTTTTTCATAGTATCTTAAATCTCTCAATCAGGGAGAACTGATTTTTTGGTATGCCTTTTTTTCCTGGTTGCACCTTTTGGCCTTCCTTAAGGAAATACATTTTGTCTGAGCAATCTCTTGGGTTTAGATAGTCTTGAGCTTCAGTGCTTGTAGGAATCCTACCCTGGGCTGCATGCTGTCCTTTAACTTCTTATCATAAGCACAGTCTGCTTCTTCTCCTTGTTCCACTGTAAGGCATCTGTATTTAAAATAGTAGGGATAATCTCCATTTTGATTGCATGCATTCAAGTCTAAAAAAGTAGTGAATGCACTATGTCTTACTTTAAAACAGTGATTTCTGCTAGTCTCAGGATGGGATAAGACATAACAATTTTTATTTTTCTGGGACTGAGGTTTTTGTTCTGTGAATTAAATAGTAATACGGTTTTATTAGATCATTCTTCATTATGTTGCATTACAGAGGAAATAGGGCATTTACAGATGTGAGCTACTGATAGTTTAGATATCAGATCTAACATACTGAAATGGCTTATTAGGATCATGGGAAGCTCTAAAATTCTTGTATGAATCTTCATGGTACATGCAACTTCATAACGTTGTCAGTTGTAGTGGAAATAGGTGATCAATGGTTTTCATTGCCTGAGAAAGTATTTGAATCTTCTTTTAACTGGTCATTAGTTGCTGATAGGTAGAAGGATTCTAATGATACCAAAGTGTCTCTTCACTGAGGGACTGCTGATTATCTGGCACTGGTTACTTCATGGATCATGTTTGTCTTACAGGAAAAGCCTGCCCAAAATTTCTCTCCATAGAAATGAACTATTCTTTTTTTCCCCCAAAGTGCTTCAATGCGGAAGGTCTTGTAGGAATTGTGCAATTCCATATGGAAAAGTACATACAGTGTCTACTTTAGTTACAGTATACCTGAGTTACCATTCTTTTCAGGTCTGCTCAGATTCCTAAGTGACAATGGAAAAGTCAATTATGAGATTTTAAATTACTTGTAGTGGGTGTACTTTGCTGTCTCTGTGCCAAGGATGAGACACATCCTCATGTGTCACAAGACTGAAGGAGCTTGTGTGGTGGCTGCCTGTCCAGTGTCAGCATCCACACATCTCTCTGTGTATTTAGGCAAAGACCCTATTGAGTGTAAAGAGCACATCTCACTCGACACCCCATACTCTGGTCTGGACTGAGTCCAGTGAGCAGGAAGAAATAGGCTCTGTCAGAGTAAGTGTTACTTGGAAACTTCTCCTTTTTCTCTTCCACCTTTGTTAGTAGTGAGTTTATTGCAGTTTTCTTTTTGTCATTGAGAGCTGAAACCATAGTGAATGTGTAACAGGAGCTGCCAGCTTTTTATGTTAGGGAGGCAGGCAGCCCTATGAAGAGAACATGGTTTAAGCTGGTTCAGAAAGGCAGCTTTAGCTGGCTTGAGTTGAAGGATACTATACTATCATTATCGAAGTCTCAGAAACTATTTTTGTGGAAAAGTAGGTGCCTAACATGGTCAGCAACACATTGCAGCAAGCAGCATCTATGAAAATGGCAGAGCCATAATTTTGAGAAAAGGCAAGGGATACCTTTTCATGGAGAGAAATGTGACCATGAACTATTTACACCAGAAGCTGGCAAATGGATTATGTACTGAGAAATTGAATTAAGGGAACGTTAACAGTGTTGTGGCCTCATTCAGGCAAATCTTTAGCCATTGGAAGCCTAATAAGAGAGGAGGTGTTTTAAAGTTTCCAGGGGCAAGGGGAGGACTGGGAGACTCCACTGCTGCAAATGGTCATGTAACTGTCAAAGTTATGCTTGAAGCATTGACTGCCAAAATAAAAGTGTATTTTTAGGAAATTTGGAAGTAAAGATATGCTCCGAGTAGGAGCACTGTCTTCTATCCCTTAATTGTTGCAATTCTGTCAAGAACTTGTAAGACCTTCAAATATTTTCTCCTAAAACCACCACTATGGTTTTGTGGTTGCCTAAACTCAACGGGAAACTGACATATCTTACCTTATGTCCCATTAGGCACCTGTTGTTCCAAGTCTCAATTCAAGCATGTTTGGCTGCACTGGTCCTACAATGAATAAAATGTAGGTTTCATTTTTAGGGCTGTTATAAAGCAGGAATTACTGCAGGGGAAAAGAGAAAGTGTCAATAAATAGGTGTGGAATTACACCTATTTGAAATCACATAAAAAGATTGATTAATTTCATAACGTCCACATTTCCTTACATATCAAAGCCACAGCAATGGATAAAGTAAAAGCACTTAAACCAGGGTTCCTATTGCTATGACTCCATCTTGACATTCTCCTAATCCATGACTAGGTTAACTAGGTGAGCAAAGTACTTTTCTGTCTAGTTGAGCTGCTTTATTCAGTATATCTCTGCTTCTGAAGATGTAAGGTTCCTTTCTATATAACATAATGGTAAGGAAGCTTTTGCAATTTTGAGCTTTATTAACTGAATTAATGCCTTCAGCAAGAGTACAGATACAGAATGTGTGCCTTTACTGAAAGTATATTTAATTTTTATCACTTTTATGACAGTTCTGGTATCTTTTGTCTGGAAACAAAATGGGTGAATATAAAAGTTGGCACATAGTTGATATGAAATTTAATGCTAATGTATCTATATTGTGATTTTTTTTTCTAAGTAGCAAGTAGTGTAGTGGCTTGATACCTTGAAAGAATTGGAGAATTTGAAAAGAGAGATCCCTCCTTTGTTTTACATTATCTGGCTGTGCTGAGGAAAACTGTGTGAAAAGTTTTCATTGTGAGGTGGGTGGAATTCTTTCTATCAGAGAATATCAATGCCCAGGACCTCACTCTTAATGGGATCAAAGCTAATTCAACCTGAACAATCCTGAGACTATGGGTAGGAAGAGACTAGATTTCTGTAAAAAGAGGTGCAAAGCTACAAAATAATCAGACATTGCAGTTATTAACAAAGACCTGTAAACTTAATTCAATAGATAGCATTTTCTTGGACAGAAAGTTCACCAAGCTCCAGGTATTTTGAGAGATTCTTTTTGCTAGTTCTGAATATTAATTTTTCCCAATCCTACTTGCCATTTCTATCATTAGACATCACTTTTGTTCTGGTTATAACAAGGAAACTCCCCACAGTGAAGATCAATGCAGAGTCAGGTAATTACGGTTTATATCTATGTTAACAAGCTTTGATTATTTTGTAGTCAAATGGAGCTGTAATGCAACATAGAAGTCTTCCAAAACTTAAAAAAAAATCTCATATTTTAAGCTTTTTTTGTAGAAAATGTAGAGATCATTCATAGTAGGGAACAGGAATTAGCAGTAAATCCAAATGATGGGTGCTCCAGCTCATGGAGTCTGTTGCAGAATGAACTTGTCTGAATTCAGTTTTCCTAGACTGATTATTCAGAAATGCACCAAAATTTTTTGAGACTGCTGAGAAAATAAATACATAAAATATACCTGGTTTTCTTGTTGTGTCATCTATATGTAGTTATAAAAATTCAGTGTTAGAATTTTAACATTTCATTATGTATTTAGGGCTTTGACAGCTGATCTTATTGTTTGTTCTGGGTATTTTGACCTTTCCTAGACACTTCAGCTGTGAACTGTCAGAGGTGTGTGTGTGTGTCAGACTTCATAGCTTGCAGTCATGAGTATGATTGCTTTGAAAATTGGTACAGATAGGTAGAGAAGTTTTGCTTCCTGTATCATTTTAAGAACAGAAAAATAGTTTTTTTTGTCAACCTCAGTTGTCTGTGCTGAAGGACTTTTACTGTTAAGTTATTTTTTCCTAAGTATCCCTGAGCTTACGGATTAAGTTGTACACTCTACCATCTATTGACTAGAAGGACAACAAACATTGTTTAGGTTTACCCATTAAAGTTACTATTTCTCCAGTCCTTCACCAGAGCTTTCCTATTAGGATGCCTGCAAAACACTGAAACAGAGGTTAAGCAACAACCATGCTGTGGCCAATTTTATCTAAACAAATAGTGCCATTGCCACATCCTCATCAGGCAGGCACGAAGTGTTCATTTTATAGGGAGAGGTGATGTATATGGCTAAGGTCAAAGGCTCTGTTTTCATGAAAATAACCCTTGCAGGTAAAAGAGAAGGAAGGAGACCTAAACCCTGTGTTTTGAATATTTTTCTCTTTTAGAAGTATTCTTCAATTTCCCTTAAGGAAGGAGTGTTTGACTGTCCCTACCAGTAGCTGGGACAGAAGGAGGATGGTGTAGCTTAGTTCTCTAAATTTGTCCAGTATTGCCTTAATCTTGACTGACCGTGTGATGATGAACATGACAAATTATTCGCTGTGCAAACCAAAGAACCAGTGTAGTTCTTCTGTAGAAGAAATCAGTTGTTCCAAAAACACAAGTTGATCATACATCTCTCTTGTATGCAGATGGTATGTTGATCTTTCATTCCTGGGGGGGAGGGGGGGGGAGGAGTTTCATCAGAATCCAGGATTTACCTTCAGTATATCTGAATTTCCAGTATCATGCCTGTGCTGAAGTGCTGGAATCCCTCTCCCACCTATTGCTGCAGACAAAGAATGGCTTGGCTGTTCCTGTACAAGCTTCCTTTAGACTAACAAACGCTACCAGTGTTGAGTTCAGCATGAGAGCCAGCAGCCACTCACCCATCTGCCAGTTTTGTGTAAGGGGAGGTGGTTAAAGCCTCCTCTTTTGCTGAAGCTTTACTGGTGCAGTGGGGAGTACCAGATTCTTGAGGCCAGAGTCTGAATGGCTGAGGAGGAATGTGTTGCAGGACAGCCATGGTGCTGTGAGGCTGGAAGAAAGGGAGCCTTGGCCTGGCTTCTACTTCTGGGACTGCTCAGAGTTTTTTGCCCAGTGACTGGTTTTGACACAACTGAGTAAACACAAAATTTAGCTTAGGTTTTGTGGTCTTGCAATAAGTACAGTTATTATACACTTGGTTATTGCTATTAATCTGTAAACATGAAACACTTGTTTTTTAAGAATTACCTCAACTAAATGCCATTTTTCCCCTTAAAACTTGAATATAACATATATGTAAAATATAACTTCTGGTTTATATCAGCTAAAATCAGCTGTTCCACTTCTTGAAGTCTTTTCAGTTTTAAAAAGACCATCTTTTCTGTAGGGGAATGAATAATGTAGGTTAGCTTGTTTCTGTGGGCATTTATTACAGCCACACAGAACAGTTCCTGGAGAGGTTTTGCTATTTCTTATTTAGCAGCAGTGAAAATCGCAATTATTCTATTTACTTGGCTTGCCACTATGGCAAAGAGTAACTCTTTGGACTGTGAGGAGGAAATGTTTGTTTTCTCTGGCTGCTCCTTGCATATGCTGCTCCAATTACGATTAAATATGAATATTTACTGATAAAATGGGGCATTTCTCAAGTTCAGTAAAATTGATTTTTTAAATCCAAGATATAAGTGAAGGCAACCCATCTTGTGTTTTGTGTAATGCTATTCATTCTACAGAACTAATAGACAGTGTAGGGAATCAATAAAATATCACCATACATGTCAGATGAACATTAGGGCTGTAAATTCTTCATCAGGAAGAATCTGTAGGGGGAAAAAAGGAAACAAAAAGCTAGATCAAAAGCGATGTGGGGAATTAATGTGGAGAAGATGAAAGGGAAGGAAACGAACAATAGGGTTGATGTAAGTGGAGGATTAGGTAAAGCAGAAGCAATCATTTTTTATGGAACAGATGAAAATAAATTGAGAATAATTGTTATGGGAGGTGCAAGTGGTGGGAAGTTCAAGTTGACGTGCATTTAATGGCCTGATGAAAACTAGAGCTTGTGCATGAATTGTGCCTATGATTCATTTCCAAGGAGTAGATTTCTAATACTTCTTGTGGTATTGAGTGTTGTTCTGTCTGTGGCATTCACACAAGCTTATTGGATTCTTTAGAAAGTTAAAATACTGTGCTGGCATCATTCAATGTTATTTAGCTCCAGATAACTATTTTATTTAAAATATTTGAAGTCAAGGAAACATTCCGTTCACATCTGCTGACTGTGCACACACAATGCTAGGTTAACTGGCTTTGCTTAAAGGAGTGTTTACAGACACAGTTCATTACTTGGGTCTGCAACTTAACTCTGAAAGTTCCTAGAATAGAGGATAAACTGAAATTATTATTAGGGCAAAATTTTACCTGTTTGTAAGCACGCCAAATGCTGTTAATAATGTCTTAGGAATAAGGAAAGCCTGTTTCCCAGAACTGTGCATTAGGCTGATGTAGGGTTCTGTTATGAAGAGTACTTTGAGAGGACCTGGTGTTTGTGTTCAGAGGACAGCAGGCTGTCCTCTGCTGTATCCCACTCGATGCAGAAGGTAAAGGAGCCGGATCCCTTGCTCTCAGATCTCATGGTCATCCCATTCTCTCACAGAGCAGCAGTAGTTCTGTAAACTCTGTGTCCTTGTGCTCAAGAAAGACCACTGAGAAAAATCTGAAGGGACCGTGCTACCTTCTTTCTTGAGTCTTTTTCCCACAACTAGGAGGGAAGCCCTGAGTAAGGGGTGGAGGAGGCATTTGTTCTAGAGGGATATTTGTTTGTTCATTAGCTTAAAAGATTCTTCCTGGAGAAATGCTATTTTTTTCCCCATAATTCTGCCATACTACTCACATCAGTCAAGAGCTATGATGATTACACCTGTGGGAGATTTTGGAGCTTGTTATTCCTGATTGTCCTTTGTTTGCCAAAGTTCATCTATAAGTCAAAGCATTGGACATGGTGGTGCCGGAGGGAAGCAAGTGTGATGTTGTGATATTATGTAGATCTGTCACTTATAATTTGGAGGCTGTCTCTTTTAACATTTTGCTGTTTTTCATAGCAGTATATTCAAGCTCACTTCAATCCTTGTTGCCCTGTCTCTGTTGTTCTTGATTCCTCACCACCCTTTAAATAATGAGGCCTTGAATTATAGACACACGATGGTACCAAGCTCTTTACAGCCCTCTCCCTACCATTTGAGATCTGTTTGATTTTTCTCATGTGTGAAGTTAGCTTTGTTAAGATGATTTTCTCAGTAGGGCCTCTGTATAGACAGGGACTATGATTTCCCTGCTCTGAAATTGTCCCTTGCCTTTTTGACCTTGTTATAAAGTCGCTATTTTGTTGAATCCAAAATTAATTTTTTATTTGCTGGTGTTTTCTTTTAATGTTACTGAGCATTTCCCCCAAAGTTTGCCACTTGCTTTTGGAATTTTTTTAAAATGTTGCTCAGCTTTTAAACACTTTTTGTCTTCTACTTAATTTTTTCATTTTGCCTGATATTTGCAC
>NW_005054363.1:3043681-3121039 GCF_000277835.1 Geospiza fortis
AGAAATATTAGGGAGGTCTTTTTGATTTATTTCATTGACCATTTCCTAAATTTTCAATTTCCAGCTACATTGATTCTCTGGATTTTAGATGCAGCCTTCTGAAGGCCTGGATCTCAAAGAATGCTGTGTACAGTTATATTTTTTCTTATTTTCTGGGTTAAAACTTGTATGGAGCAAAATCTTTAATGTTGTCTGTGCAGTCCTCTGTGGTGCTTCCAGCTATTTGCTGTTATAATGTCAAAGTTAAATCTTGTTTCTTAGTGAGAATGAGTTTCACATTTTTTGAAATAAATTGACATCAGCTGATTGCTCCCCCATATCCTGTCATTGGAGGTAAACTGCAATTACTTCTACACTGTATGAATATACTGTCCTTGTGTAGTATGAGGTGAGTGATTTGGACTGACTTATCCCCTTAAAAGCAGGGATGCCCCTGGCAAAGTTTAGTATGAATAAGGGAACAAAATTAGTTCAGAAACATTGCATTCCTTGCATTGAGCTCTTCTCCAGTCTTCTAAGAGAAGGAGGAATTTCTCTTATGGAGATTTTCTTGATTCTTTCATCCTTGAATGGAGCATCTCTGTGTTCTTGAGCAAGGACTACTTTAAATGACTGGGATAGAGGCGTTTATACGAGTGTCCGAGGGTCCCCATCTCTTACACAGGATGTTTTCTGCAATGTTAGAGTGTTTCTGCAGTGTTAGAGATCAGACAGATTTACTGGGCTCAGGAATTGGGCCCTTATTAAAAGTGCTGGGAGAAAGTGGGACTTCTAGGATTTTAAATATGAAGGCACGAGGATCCACCAATAAATCTCCCACATTTTCCCGTCTCATTGATGTTTTACAGCAACACTGGAGGATATGAAATGATGGCTGCTAAAATGAAAGATTCTGTCTTGTCTTCTAAGTTTTTAGAAAAAGTTGATAGAAAATCAGGTTAAGAAATATTGAGTTTCTGAACGGCCCCAAAATGTTTTTAGAGATAGCATCATAGTACAATTCTGTGAAAGATAAGCCTTTTGTGACAAAACCTAAAAAAAAAAGGAAATCTAATACATTTCCCACAGATTTAAACCAACAAAGGCAACTGTAGTGTCAGGATGCCCCTTCTGTTGCTGCCTAAGAAGCAGTCATGTTTGTTGGGTATTTTCTGAGCATTCTCTTCCAATCTGAAATCTAATTGAGATCTAAATCATATCTCTGTAGTATCAGTGTTGTAGTAAATATGTCACCACATAATATGTGGTGATTGAATGTTTTATTTTGGACAGTGTAAAACTTGCTCTGTTCTTTTTGACAGCTGTTTAAAAGATGTGTATTTTTGATTTGTCTGAATATTTATAAGGGATTAAAATAAAGAGGTTGTTTAGCAGGTGCTGACGGCAATTTTGTAGCTGCAGTATCATAATCACTTCATGAGGTTTCTCTGTTAAGGAAATTGTCTTTGTGTAATGCTAAAGGATGTAGGTAATCTGTCTCTAATGCCAAATTATTTCAGGGTGTGCACTTCACTTTTTCCCCTACATTTACGTAGGTCGGAAAACTGAATGTTCCAAACAACTTGTGGAACAGTTTCCATATCAACTTTTATGTACTAAAAATGTAATTAAAGTTGTTCAACCTAAAACGTAAAAAAGAACTCAAATTTAATTTTTATGGCTTTTAAAAAGAAAATATTGTTTCCTATTTAAGTGGTTTTGTTAGCATGATGGATTTGAATTTACCCCAGTAAAAGTCAGTGGCAAGCCACTGTTGCCTATTTAAATGTAAGTAGCTGGAACCATAAGGAAATACTGAATTTGAAGAGGTATCTATTCACACACATTACTTTTATGCCTTTTGAGTGAATTCATGATAATCAGTTTGTTAACATAAACAATGCAATCCCATTACCTTCTAAGGTAAATAGCATTAGATGCAAACATCTTTTTTACATTGCTACATGACTTGATTTGTTCTGCATAGGGAAACACTTTAAAACTTTTTTGCATTTCCTCTTTTGTGTAAGTGGCTTATGACTCTTGTGATATCTTTTACCTGCTGTGTCAGCTTTGCATTCATCCCCATCCCTTGTGCACTGGCCTGTGTTCTTCCCTTTCCTATTTATCACTGACACATCTGGAGTGGTGACATTCTTTTTCCGTCTTCTGCGTTTATTTTAAAGCTAGAGGAGGGGTTTCTAAAGAGGGAATATGCTTACTTACTGCTACTACTAAATCCTTACAGTTTTCCCTGCAAGATGGCTGGTGTGTTTTGATAAAAGTGAGTATTTTTGTCTTGGTATTGGTCAAATATGCCTGAGAGAGATGATTCAAGTATGTGGTTGGGGAGTAGGAAATGATGGAATAGATTTGGTAAAGATTCATGGTGCTATTACTTCTCACCAGCTTCTGAAAAGTTACCAGATAAAAACATTTCCTTTGGTTTTAAAGTCATCAAGCCTCAAAAGTAATCAAACAATAGGAATAGATTTATTGGTATTTTTATTCCATCTAGACTCTTCTTCCTCAATGCTTACTTTTATTTCTAAAATGGAAGTCCACTTATATCTCCTGGCTCAAAGAAAAGGTCTCCTATAAACACTTTTTCTTATATTTGAGAAACATTAAAACTAGTCTAGCTGTTACAATTTTATTGTTTACCTTAATCCAAATGCTTGGTAGAGCATACAGAAGTGATCTCTTTGGCTGTTTGCTCAAAGAACGTTGCAGATGAGATCAAAAGAGATTTGGCTTTTGAAAGAATCAGGTTTGAGTCTGTGATACACTTATTGTTCTGAACCATCTGGAGCAGTTTGGGGAAGATATGCAATAGCAAATATTTAGCATGTGAAGCTTTTAGTTGAAGTGGTGAATAACCTTGGACTGGGTATATTCAAAGGACTGGTGTTGACCTATATCCTGTTGTGACAGCTGAGAGCAGCAGGTTGGAGCTGCTGGATGAAATCCATACTCAGTTGCCCACTGTACTTTCTTCTTGTCACTACACAATGTCAAATCAAAGACACTTTTTTATTTTATTTTTTTAACTGTTGCTTATTCTAGCTGTTTACTAATTCAAAGAGAATATGGGCTTGGTGCCATGGTAGTACAATGGGAAAAGTAATTTAAATCAGTGGCGGACTGTGTCCAGTCTGAGCATCCACCCTACATAACTAGGCCGAGGTGGAATACAACTTCTAAATATAATAAAGTGGTGGTTTTTCTTTCTCATTAGCTGTTTTGGTGCCTGCTGATTTTGTTGGATCTCTGTATCAAGTTGTAAATGGTGTGTGAAATAAAACGCTTCTCAGCTGATGGATATGATCCTCATGATTACAAATGCTCTTCAGATTGCTGCGGTATGTTTTGTTTAGATCAGACATGGAAATCTACCTAATGCATAATGCTCAGTTTAGAAAGGAGATAAGACCAGGTAAGAAAAAAGACCAGTAGGAGCCAGCTTTTGATATCTGGATAGTAGTACTGGGAGTTCCTCACTGGCCAGTATTAATTCCCACCCCTCTCCTAATTATGAAAACAAAAATTAGAGACTTGAGACTTAGACTTGACTTGTCAGCAGCACATTGGCAATCAATGCAGTAATTCATTAATTCTTGACTCTAAGCTTGAGATCCAGCTTCTGGTGATACAGTCTACTTAAAAAAAAAGTAAAATCTGTCTTAGCTTGTGTATCCTTATTGCATAGCTTTCACTGAATCAAATGAATATTCACTAAATGAATATATGTATTAGGTGAATACTTAAAAAGAAAGAAATGTATTCCAAAATGTGGTTTTTCTAAAAGGGTAGTATGAATTTTAGTCTGTCATGTTTTATAGTGGCACTTTGGTATGATAATGTCATTCTACTCTTTGAGAATTTATACTGTCAAGTGGGATAGGGCTTGGGGATCTCTGTGTGCCTCTGAAGTGAAAGAATGGAAACTTGGCAGCTCAAAGTCATTTTGGAATGAGGCTTGCTTAATGATTTCAGTATATAGACATGAATCATGACTCAATAGCTACTAAACCAGCTCTGTCTACCTTATCACAATCTGTTAATCAATATGTTTTTAGCTCCCAGCATAATGTTCCTAGTCACACAAATCCTGTCATTGGTCCCTATGCTAAACCCCTTTTCAAGATGGAAAACAAGAATATCCTCAACAGATTATCCTATCAAACAAGGAAAGCTGAGTGCAATGCAGCTTTCAGAGTGCCCAGTATGCACAGATAACAATACTGTTTGAACTACCTGCACGATTTTCCAGCTGCCTAGGAGCAATATCTGTAGCCAGGCTGGAGTGTATTTAGCTGGGCAGAGCCAGGGCATTTGTCTCTGTAGAGCAAAGTGAAAAGGAAAGCAAGTCATGTTCTTTCTTCTTTTCCACACTGATCCAATAACAATAGACACCCATATTCCTCAAACCAGCTGTACTTTTTGTCTGAAGCTGTTGCCGGCAGATGTCAATTACTTTTAATCGTTGTTTTATTTTCTTGGTGTATTTTTAACTTCTGCCCCCCTACCCCTTTTTGTAGCCTTAGTGGGCTCAGGCAGGTTACAAGTATGAGATGTCATTTTAATAATGACTCTGCAAGGAAAACTGAAGGAGTAAAACAAAGCATTTGCTGCAGTGAAGTGTTTTTGTTGCATGCAGGCTCTCTACTAGGTTTTGCAGAGAGGATCACTTCCCTGGTGAATGCTTGAAGAAAGCCCTTGCTGATTAGAGGTGATGAAGGCCATCACTTCTCCCTCTCCTTTTGTTTTGATTCTGTTGTTGTTAAGCTGAGGAGCTGATGCCTGTTGTGTGCTCTTTTCCTTGGTCTCTATGCTGGCATGCTCCCATTTCTAAAGTGAGAGCTACCAAAGCAGCTAATGGTAATTTGCATCTATAAGTGCTACTTTAAAGAAAAGAGAGATAATTTCAATGTGTGCACATGTGTTTGATTTATTCTAGTGGTTATGTGCTATTTGCTGCTCTTGTGATTGAGGACTGCCCATTCTGTGAATGTACTTAATACTTTGAAAACTTGAAAGTTATGATGGCACCCCACACAATGTCAAAATGTGCATTTGAAGTAAAAGCCCAGCAATTCAGCTCATCTGGTCTTGTTCATAGCAGGTAAAAGGCTGCCTTGATGACACTTAGAGCAAATGAATTTCTCTCCTGCAGTCATGCACTGAATAAATTGCTTGATCTAGTTCGGTACAAAAGGACATGATCTATAAATAGTTAACAGAGCTTTCTTCAGGACAAGTGATCTATAGACTGGAACTCTCTCTTGGGGTCTTTTAAAAAAGTAAGTGCTGATATGAACAAAAGGAAAGTTTGTTTTAAAAAAAGGCCTTTTTAATGAGATTGAAACTCACATACTTTAACTTCCTTTTGAAAGCATCTGGCCAACCACTTCAAAAGTCCAAAAGGCTAACCTTACAGTCACTTGAAGAAAAGAAAAAAAGGTCAATCTGCTAATCTGATGTGAATATATTGTCAATAACTGAGAATACAAGATAAAACAGCTGGTTAATTTGAATCAAAGAAATTGCTGTCATATAAGCATTAGTGAATTCAATTTTTACAGTTTTAGGCTTAAAGGAACTTCTTTTTACGACACTTTTATACATTTGTCTATGTACCACACTGTTGGCCACAGGGTCTCTCTCTGTTGTATATGCTCCTTCATGCACTTTTTTTGGCAACTAATATTGCAGGTTTTTAGACCGTTGGTATTTGTAATAAGCAAAACTTTAAAAACATTTAAGTGTGCTAAAAGGAAGTGTCCATCTACCAAATTTCATCATGTGGCATTTTAAGAAGGAAGAAAAATTCTATAAAACCATAGACTCGTTAATGTTGAAAGATATCTCCAGGATCAATGAGTCCAACCTTTAATCAAGCACACTATGTCAGTTAAACCATAGCACAAAGCCAGATTTTCCAGGACTGTGCTGTGGGAGACAGTACAGAAAGTTTTACTACAGTCCAGGTAGGCATTTTCCACCACCTTTCCCTCATCCACTAGGTGGGTCACCTGGTCATAAAAGGAGACAAGGTTGGTCAAGCAGGACCTGCCTTTCCTCAACGCATGCTGGCTGGACCTGATCCCGGGTTGTGCTGTGCATGCCATGGGATCACACTTCAGATGATCTGTTCCATAACCTTCCCAGGCACTGAGGTCAGGATGATTGGCCTATAGTTCCCCACATCCTCCTTCCGATATCTTTTTTATCCAGGCATCACACTGGCCACCCCCCAGTCACCTGGGACAGCCTCAGTTAACCAGGACTGGTGATCAGTGGTTGAGGGTGGCTTGGTGAGCTCTTCCAGCAGCTCCCTCAGTACCCTGGGATGGATCCCATCAGCCCCACGGAGCTGTGAGTGTCTCAGTGGCACAGCAGGCACTCACCGCCTCCTCCTGGACTGCAGGGGCTCTGCTCTGCTCCCTGTCCCTGACTCCCAGCTCAGGGGCTGCCTGTCCTGAGGAAAACCAGTCCTTCTGTTAAAGACTGAGGCAAAGAAGGTATTAAGTACCTCAGCCTTTTCCCCAGCCTTGGTTACAATGTTCCCCTCAGCATCCAATAAAGGATGGAGATTTTCCTTGGCCTTCTTTTTTGTTGTTAATGTATTTATAAAAACACTTTTTATTATATTTCACAGCAGTTGCCAGATTGAGTTCTAGCTGAGCTTTCGCCTTTCTAATTTTCTCTCTACATGATTCTTGTACTCTTCCTGAGTTTGCTGCCCCTTCTTCCAAAGGTCATAAACTCTCATTTTTTCCCCTGAGTTTCAGCAAAAGCTTCCTGTTCAGCCAGGCTGATCTTCCTCCCTGCCAGCTTGTCTTTCAGTTCATGGCAATGGCCTGCTCCCACACCTTTAAGATTTCCATCTTAAAAGTATGTCCAGCCTTTCTGGACCCTTTGTTAATAAGGGTGGCTTCCCGAGGGACTCTGAATCATTAAGTTCTCTTTCACTGAGTTGAGAGCAGTCATCTTAAAAGTGCTCTCAATGTGGATTTCCCTGCCTGTATGACCTGTGCATGTAAAGGTGGGGTTTTGGTGGCAGTGTGCCTGCAAGCCAGGATGGTGACGGTGACAAAGGGGCAGGCACGTGTTGTTGGTGTGGATGTCAATCCTGTCAGTGTCTCCAGGACACATCTAGCACCAGGACTGACACCAGCAAGCACAGTGTGTGCACATATGACTGGACAGAGCCTAAGAAGCAGAGATGTGACTGTGAGTGCTTGAAGGCCAGAAGGATCCTTAACTAGAAAGAAGAGAAAGCCATCTATTTAGAAATTTGCCATCTATTTAGAAAGTTTTTGGGAGAGCAAATCATTCTGTGCCTACAGAGAAACTGAAAGCTAAGTGTCCAGACTAGGAAATCACTTTAGCAGGTGAAGGTCACTGGATTGATCAATTGAAAAAAAAAAAAATAGCATAGTACAGTCCCCTGATCTAGGTAAGGAAGTAGACTAAGACTTCTCTAAGCAACTGAAGGAAATCTCTGTCACAGGATGTGCTGGTCATGGGGACCCCAACATCTTCTGGAAGGGCAACATATGGGATGAATGGTGGAAGGTTTCTGAACAGTGTTTGGGATAGCTATTTCATACTGGTACTGGATGGGTGAACTGGTGTTGTCACACCCAGATCTGCAGCTCACTTCCAAGGAAGAATTGGTTTAAGAGGTGATTCCAAAGATAGTCTTGGCTGTGACAACCATGAAATAAATGGCTGTTGTTTAGGATCCTGAAGGAAATGAAGAAAAAGATTAGCAGGGTATAGATCCTGGACACCAGGCTAGTGCATGTCAGTGTATTCTTTATTTGTGCAAGGTGCTCCACTTGCACTGGGACAAATTCAGGTATCAGTGCAGGCTGGGGGATAAATGGATTGAAAGCAGCCATGCTGAGAAGGATTTGGGGGTGCTGCTGGATGAGAGGCTTCATGGGAGCCAGTAGTATTGTGAGCTGCATCAAAAACAGCATGGCCAGCAGGTGAGGAAGGTGATGCTGTCTCTCTACTCCGCTCTGGTGAGATCCCACCTGAAGTGGCATCAACCTCACAGACTTCTATGATAAATTGACAGGATTTGTGGTCTAGGGGAGAGCAGTGAATGTCATTTACCTTGACTTTAACAAGTCTTTAGGCATGATCTCAGCCAACAAGTTAAAAAACCATTTGAGTGGTCAGACTCAGTGGGCCATAGTTAATGGGTTGTAATCTGCTTGGAGGTCACCAAGGGACTGGAAGGGTCTATATTGTGACCAGTCGTGTTCAACAGCTGACTCAGTACCTAGATGCAGGAATGGGACTGCACGGTCCTTAAATCTGCAGAGTACAGAATTGGAGAAAAGTGCTCAATGCAGTCAAGGGCAATGCTGCCACCCAGTGGGACCTGGGCAAGCAAGAGGAATGGGCTAATGGAACTTTGTAAAACTGACCAAAGTCAATGTCTCTCTTGTAGACACAGTGTTTGATGTGGTCTGAGTTTTGAGTAGCAGGATCTAATGACCTCCCTCTATCTGCAGACTACACCTCTGTTAATAGAGCACAGGGCACTGATAGCAGCTTTTGGTGCCAGGGCATGCTGCTGACTCAGGTTCTGCTGACATGCCTGCCCACACCTCCAAGTCCTTCTCCACAGAGCTGCTCCCTAACCAGTCAGGTCACAACATATCATTGCAATGGGTTCATCCTTCCTAAATGTTTGACTTAAAAATTAGTCTTGAGTTTCATGAAGTTTTCATTAGCCCCTTCCTTTTGCCTGCCTAGGCCCCCCTGATGGCAGCCCTGCTCTTGAGTGTTTCACCCAGATTTGTGCCATCTGTAAACTCTATGAGAGTATACTGTCACCTCTTCCAGGACATGGTCCTGGAAAATGTCAAACACTTGGGGAGTAATCAGAGCCTGGGTCACTATCAAATACAGTCCAAAGAACAGCAGGTAAAGCATATACAAGAAGAAGCTTAACTAATAACTGCCCACATGGGAATCTTACTGGGTTTTTTTGCATTTATGCATAATTCATTTGCATTTATGAATGACATCATGTGAAGCACTATTTGGTTGCTGCTATTTCCTAATGTGGCAAATATAACTCTGATTTTGATCAAGGTTCTTAAAGGCAGTGTGGGGAAAGTTAGACCAAGTTGTATAAGAAGACCCAATAAGAAGGCCCAATAAGACAACTCTGCAAATTGCCACATGTTCTTACAGACTCCAGGTAGCCAGTAATTTTCATGATAAGGAAGTGTGTTGTGGTTATTTGCTATGAGAATATATAGATGCAAGATAGTGTTTGAACTCTTCTGCTAACTGTGAATTTATTTTTTTTTACATTAAAAACTAGCAAAATATTTTACAAAATGCCTGGGGTTTCATGCATCATGCTTCTAAAGGAAGTCTTGGGCTCATCTGCCCCATAAAGACTTTCCTTGCATTCTTGAGGTTGCATGGGACTGCAAAAGGTAACCTTTGAAAGAGGAAGTTTTCACTTGTATTTTGCATTCCCATGTCCTTCTCCGTTGGCTGGACAGTCGATTAGATGAGAACTTAATGCATTTTATGAAAACTGTGAACCAAAAACTGTTTTGTCCAGCTCAGTTTGGCTTAGTCTGAGGTCACTGCAGACGGTTACTGAATACTGCTGCCTATGGCTGGACCTTCTATTGCCACACTGCTGCAAGTTCTCTGGTCACCCCCTCTTCTGCACCAGGAGCAATACCTATCCTTTACCTGATTTATAAAAATGTAAAGAATCTCCTTGCTGTTTTGGCAGGATGGTGTGGTTAGCAGTGATGGAGCTAAGGAGTCTTCTGCTTGAGACAGTTGCTTTTTCCTCAGAAGAGGAGAGCTTTATGTAGGTTTGAACAGAGTCCTCAAACATATAAGCTACCTCATGTTTACAAGAGTTGTGCTTGTTGTTATTGTTCCTTCCTTGTAGGAATGATTTTAAGGTTCACTTTGTAGAGCCCTTGCTGCCCAGTGGATGTCCCTTAGATTAATAGCAGTTGAAGGGAGTGAAGGCTATGACAGTGAATATTCATGCATATCCTGTGAAGAGTAACTTTTCTGTTTTCCTGACAAGTACATCTTCATGAGCAGTTGTCTTGATCAGAGAAAGACTTCAGCAAGGCAGGTCTGCAGAGGGGGATTTTTCATTTTCTAGATCTGATGGATTCGAGAATGCCATCCCTTCCATTATAGCAAGAGGTAGAATTAAGGGCTATGGCTAAGGGTGGCATAGCCAAGTCGTTAGGGCCAGGACTCTCGAGTTAAACGCCATGCTGAGAGGCAGAATTGAAACCATGGGATTAAATCAGCAGACTTAAGTTAGTCAGACTCAAGGCTGGCATGAGGAACTTCAGGCATAATGTTTTGAAGGATCAGGCAGGAAACAAATGCTTTAGCTGCCCTCTAGTCTCCTGGAAAACCACCTTCATTTCCAGGAGAAAAGAAGTGACATGTGCCAGATGTACGCGAGACTTTGCATTAGTAAATTAACAGGGCTATAACACTCAGGCTTATGCTGCCTTCTTTAATTGCCTGACATGCACACAGAATGCCAAATTATGTTCTCTAAAGGAAACTGAATGCAGATTATGCTTTGCAGCTCTTTGCACTATTGGTTCGCTGGTACATATCATGCTGAACATCAGGAACTCACTCCACAAGAGGTGAAGGGGCTGCTACTTGTGTAGTTCAGGTGCATGCCAGCGAAAGTCTGCAAAGTTGTGACAGTGGGGTAAGCTGTTGACCTTTTTCTAGCATTGTGCCTTGGACTTGTCACTCTTCTTTCTGAGAGCTCATTTACAGTAGCTTTTGAATTGGAAATAATTGTGAAGGACTGTGGCTGCTTTTATCTTTTATGTCCTCACATAGGGAGAAACACATCTTTAAAAAAAGTGATAATTCACCACCACTGTGTCATGTGGGTGTAATGCAGCAATGCAAACATGGTTACTGTAGATGCACAGACAGATATGTGTATACTTGGAACTGAGTAGTTAAGGATAAAGCTACACTATATAGGTGTGGTGTAAAGCAGTGTAAACCCACTGCAGGAGAGAATTGACTGGGGTCTTCTCCCTGCAGTTCAAGTATTAGCATCCATTGAATGGTGATTTGTTCTTGGCTGTCTTAGGAGCAAAGAAACAAAGTAAGATGGGAAGTAGTCATTATAATGTCATTAGTTAATCCCCATGTCCCCCTTCACACCCTGAACCCCCAACCCCCCCAAACCTAAAGCAAAAAGGTCCTGGGTTTATTGCAGTGTTTATTAGGTTCAGTTATGATATCCATTGCTAGAGGAGGAATGAAGGCAAATGGAAACTTCTGACAAGTTGTTCTACTGTCTTCTCTCTTCCCCTGCTTCTACCTGCTAGCCTTGCTAGGCTGTTGAGCTGCAGAAAGAAGATTTGCTCTATTAAAGTATTGGTTTGATTTCAATCCCCATCTGCTTTTTGGCACACTGTGTCCCATCTTCCCCTCCACCCCTGCCTTTTCCCTCATTTGTAGTAAAAGTAACATGATCACTACATGGTAAATATCTTCAGTCCTTGTCAATTTTCTCTGATATCTTCATGTCCTGTCTTTGTCATCCTACCTATCGGATCATAGATATCCCAAATTTCCTTGGGGTTATCTTGGCTTCACATCATCACTTGGTTACACATGGTGCTAATTATGCAAAGGTGGTGGGGTCTATCCCTGTATAGACCATTTATTTAAGAGTTGAACTCAATGATCCTTGTGGATCCTTTCCAACTGGGAATATTCTGTGATTTCTGTGATCTTCCTCAGTTGCACATACTATGGGGGGTTGCAGGTGAAGGCAGCTGAGACCCTGTAGCTCCATTTTTTGAGAAGTCTGTTGCAGTTTATGGGATAAGCATTAGTTCATATAACCCTTCCTCTGACCCTCTGTTGTTTCTTGAATAGTGGCAATGTATTATCTGTGTTTTCTCTATTGCACATAAGCAGCCTGGAGTGTCACGGTTTGTTTAGACTTAGCATCTGCTTGCCCTCTCCTTTGAGGGTGAATTCCACCAGAAATGTTTTGATACTAATGTAATCTGGACTCAAGAACGGAGAGACTTGTATAGACCCTTGTGAGGGATTTTGGACCACTGTGGCCATTTACCACTGTGACAAAGAGGTTTACTCCTCTTTTGCTCATCTGTACAGTGACAAAAGAGCTAATGATTAGACTGAGTTTGTTGTGGAGGTATTGACTTGCATCCTGCCCCTGGAACACCCTTTGCTAGAGCTGTAAGTAGCAGCTACAGATTTTCTCTGAGGCTGCCTGTAAATCCTACACTGCCACAAGCAGTATGGTGTATACTCGAAGGATTTTTTGCTGACCAGTAGCTTGATCTGCTTTGATGGTGTCTCACCTCTATCTCTGGAGACATGTGGTAAATGATATTTTCAGACCCAGATTCCAGTGTGGACAGTCTTTCTCTGGTTTTAGCAATAGTGACATTTAAAGAATTTAAATAATTGCCTTACCAAAGTTCAGTTGCTAATCACAGAGGGTTGAGACAGAGCACTGGATTTGCTTTTCTACATTTGCAAAAGTCTTTTTGATATGTTTCTCCTGTTCTCAAAAAAGAAAGTATTTGCTGATACGTGTTTGCTGAGAGTGGTCTGGGCTCACCAGAGGTTCCAGCTGCTCTGCAGTGCTCTGGAAATGCAAACCAGCTGCAGGTCTGGCTTAACTCAAGCCAGGTTTGTGGCTGGTTTGCATCACTGGAGCAGTGTAAAGTACCTGAAGCATGCCAGCTAATCTGGCCTATTGGTGAACCATTATAAATGACTTGTTTTTCTTCTTGTTCCTTACATGTAACTTTATTTATAGTCAAAGCCCATGGAAATTGCATAGATTGTATCACTAAGGCAAACTGTGTGTTCTAAACTAAAGTCTATAAAACTAGAGTGTTTTTTAAGCCAGAACTTTTTCCTCTTAACTGAAATAAATTTATTAAATTGCACACTGTTCCTCTGAACTTCTCTGTTACGGATTTCTTTTAAGATGATTCTTCTTATTATTAGATCAAATAATGATAAGCCTGAGACCTAAAAGAGTAGGCTTTATAAGTTTTATTTTGCAAAAGGTGTGCCCAGCTTTTATTCTAAATGCATTGAATTTTTTTCTTTATTGAGAATATATGCAATATAGTAAATAATAGCTACCTACCTTCAATAGTATGATGACTGTTCAAAATATGCCATAAATATTTATCAGCAATTACATTAGTCCATATGTAATGATTTTCTTCATAACCATCTCTTTCTCTGATGCTGTTATAGTGTTGAATGTGTGATGTGTGTTTTTAAACACTAATACAACAAAAGAATGATAGAAGTGTCATTACAGCTACGCTGATCTACACTTTTTTCAGACCCCAGAATTTTTGCTCTTCACCTAGAAATATTTTTGCATAATGAATATGGTATGATTTAAAATAAAGCCCACTTTCTGGATAAACATATTGACATTCAAGTCAGAAATTGTATTTCTCTGATCAGCTGTATATTGAAAGAAAACATGTCAGAATTTGCAAAGTTTTTCTAGACTTTGAGGCAAAATGTCGAAGAATTAATTACTGCCTCATATTAATTAAGATAACAATGCAAAGCCCTTCATTAGAAGCATAGGAAAAGTTCTTCCTTGGTCCTTGGAGAGAATATTATATGCAAGCCCTGTTGTGTGGGTTGCAAGGTGTCACTGGAATTTATATGCATTACTTGTCTAATTGCAGTAAATGTAGCATGTCCAGATAGGTTTAAAAGTTGGATGGCTGTTTGTTACTCGCTGGAAATCACTTGAAACCTTGCTACTCAGAGGCAGCTGTTCACAGGTCCTTCACCTCTCCCCAGAGATAGCTGGAAGACTCTGTTGTTGGACCCTGTCTTTTATGGCAGAAGCAGTAAACATGACAGGTTGTTTGGGAGCCATCTGTTTTAAAATGGTTGCTGCTTTGTATGCAGTAATGAACTTGAGATCAGTTTTCTGTCTGTCTTCAATAGTAACAGCCTTGTTTGGTGTCACAACAGGTGGAAGTTGATGGGATGAAACTAAATGTGACCAGCGAGTGGAACCTGGCTTCACCCTTGTTGTCTGTCACCATTGATGGCACTCAGAGGACCATACAGGTAATCTCACCAAAGCCTCTTTGGGCATACAAATAATACTGAAACGTGGGGTCTAAACCTGCTGCATCACAAAAATGATGTGATGTTTTACAAACAGCAGAAGGTTTCTACTTTGAGACAAATTCACTCCACTAAAGCTCTGGATGCACTTTAAGTTACTTACCTAGAGTTTTGAATGAGAAGTTCCTTATTTAGATAGAAGTTTACCCCAGATTTTATAGGCTGTCTTAATTTAGTGGCTTGTGAGGAGACAGAGTTTCTTAATCATGTAAAAAATAAGAAGTGCTTTACTGCAAAAAACCAACCAACCAAAAAAACAGATCAACCGAAACAAAATGAAAAAACTCCCTCCTAACCTAACCCACAACTAAATCTCACATGGGGACCTACAGTAAAATTGGTCTCTCCCTCATGTTTGGATTGTGTGATTGTTACACTTCTGGGTCTTTGCAGTTTCAAAGCCCCAGGGCAGCCCATCTCCCATGTAATATGTTTTTTTATATACTCGTAAGAAGTATATTAGTTCCATGATTTGAGAAGATAAGCGTAGAAAACATCCCAAACTTATGTGGCTCTAAGAAAAGAGGACTGAAAAGCTTAAAGTGGTTGTATTTTCTTTCCTTCTGAACACTTGTGTCTTTGAAACCAGCTCCACACACCAGAGAGTGCTTTTCTAAATGTAACCTCAGTCAGGATTTATATATTTCTTGACAAATAATTTATTTACAAATATCTATTGATCCTGGCAATAATGAAAAACAAATCAAAACTTATTGGAAGTATTTTTCTACATACAACAGTATCTATTTCCTATATATTTATCAGTGATACAGTGGTCAGATTTCTCATAATTTACAAGGAAATGTTTTCATTTTTACCCTGCTAAATTACCCAGCTGGAAAATACTGGTTTTGCTTTGATTGAATTTAAAGAACTCGAAAATAAAAAATTATTCTATCTTTCAAGGTTAGTGTTGCCTGACAGTGAAATTTTCATGATGTTCCCAAGTAAATTCTGGACTTAAGTTCTGTAGATTTCTTGGGAGGTTCATGCAAGCTTCAAGGAATGTGTATATCTAAAATAATTTTCTATTTTTAGATGTGGTTTTGGTGTGTGTATATCTAAAATAATTATCTATTTTTAGGTGTGTTTTTATTTTTTAAATATTTTAATACTGGTCCATTTTGGTGCCATTTTATAAAGTACATTCCTAATTTTGAACAGGAAAAAATACCAGTGTATGAATATATAAAACCTGCCTAGGTGAAAAGCACTATCTTTAGAATGGATAATTGTGTTCACAAGACCTCATTGCAAACTATATTACTATATGACTGGATATATAACTAACAGTAGTAACACCATTTAGCTAATAAGAGTTGAATTTGCACATAAAATTAGTTTTAAAATTAGTGATCATATGATCTGAAGAAGCTTTCTTCTAGGAGCTGAGCCAGCAGCAGTGTTACTTGCACTCCCTGAGTATGACCAAACCCTATGAAATACTGCAGATCTAGCCACAGCAACATGCAGCGAGCTGACTGCATGGTATCCAGCCAGCAGAATGTGGAATAAGCACATATGTTGTTTCCTTCTCAGATTTTATCTGCCTTTGCTTTTAGCAAAGAAACTCAGTAGCTTGAGAAGTTATTAATCTTTTAGTGTATATATGTAAATTTATGGGAACCTTAAACTTGACCTCTGATAGTCGCTCACTGGAATCAAAATTGGTTTTTTGGTTATATATTTCTTAGACTTGCCCCACTGCAAGAACCAAATTAGACAAGTGTATTCCTGTAGGTCAATTTGTCTCCAAAAGCAATTGACCCCTGAGTCTTGAAGTATCTTCTTTCTGCAAAACTTAGCCCTAGAGCCATTTAAGCAACAAATATGGATGAATCGAATAATTCCAGCTGTGCTTTATTAATTTTCAGCCAATCTAATTTTTCTTCAGAGTTGGTTTCATTCTTTTAAATTTGCTCAACCAAATACAATCTTTGTGAATGTTTTTTTCCTTTGAAGGTGGGATTTATGCACCTTTGGCTCAATCCTGCAGTTTGGCCACAATCTAGCAAAGCACTTAAACATAGAAATGGGGAATAAATAATTTTAAAATGTTTTGGTTTGAAATATATTTATGTAATTATAGTGTAGACATTCAAATTTTTGCATATTTGTTGCATGTTTAAAAATAAGTAGTTAAGCATGCTTCTGTATTTTTACTCCTCTGCTAAAGGCTCAATGAGAATTAGAGCGAAGCAGAACACCAGCTCTGCTGCAGAGTTCTGAAGGGCCTTTGAGTTTAAAACCCACATTTTCTAGGACATTTTCTAGAGTATGGGACCTGAGTGCCTGAGGAGAAGTATATGCCCTGGTCACAGTCTGTCTAGGGCATACCAGGGCACAGCAAGGATGTGTGGCAGCCCCCCTCCTCCTGCTTTTGTTTCCTGTGTGAGGAAGCCCATCTGTGTGCAGCAGATGGGAGCTGCAGAGTGCCTGGCCAGGTCCCCAGATGAGGGTGGGACCAGAACCCTGGGGTACACTGCAGGTCCTGTGGCTGCAGCATAAGGGCTCTGAAATCATTGTGCTGCTTTGGGTTACTGTGAAATCCAAAACTGTGAAAGTGATGAAAACTTGGGATCATTTGACCAAGAAACTTCTGAGATACAGTTTCCAGGGATGGGGGTGTGGCCAGACCCCATCGCATTTCTTGTAGTACTCAGATTTCATCATGGGGGGGGGTTTTGTGGCTATTTTTAGTAGTTTCTCAGTTAATCCCAGTTTCTCAGCATTTTCTCTACTTATGACTAAACTCTACCTCTCATTTGGTGAGGCTGAATTTAACACATCCTGAAGTGTAGGATTTTGTTCAGCAAGCAAATAGCATTTTCTTGTACAGAAATACTTCACCAAAATGGTTTCCCATATTTGTTTCAAAAGATGTTAGTGACTCAGAATTTGACTTACACCTAGCTATTATGAATTTGGACTTTGCTGAAAATCAAAGAACTATAGGAATATAGTTACAATACACCTTCCTCAGATTTGAAGGGATTGGGTTTTATTTAATTGCAAAGGCATGTTTAAAATACTCATATATATAAAACAGGATTTGAATATGATATAACCTTTTAGGAAATATTTAGAATAAAAATAAATGAATAGATGAGGGTCTTAAGGTTTCCTGTGAAGAGTGAGTAGAAAAGTAGGGGTTGATTGTGGAAAAGAAAAACAAGATCTCTAGTGGAAACTGGAAGGGAGAATGGTGGTTCAGTATGGTATCCTGAAAAGTAATGGCAGTTGGAAGAAAGACAACAGGCATATTTTGGGACAATTTTACATATTTTTGGGAGCATTTTTACTTCTCTGTCTCTCCCCCCATATACAAGTAAGGTGTATTTCAGTGAGCTCTGTGCCCACAGAAGTTGTCTGTGACCTTTTCTGTCTCCCAGTATGAACTGAGGAGCAGGTGGAAGGAAGGGAACAGCTGTCTTTTTCCATGGAGTTTGAGCATCATCTGTTTCTCATAGGAACTAGAATCTAAGGGGACCTCAAGATAAGGAATCCATGGAGTCCAGCAGGTGGGCTTGAACCTAACTGCAGCTCTGTCCTTACTAGTCGGGTTGCATGGGACACTGCACAGGAGCACCAGGTATCAGCAGGGTGAGCAGGTTGCTCAAGAAAAAATGAGTCTAAGAGGAGATCCTCAAAGCAACAACTGCTTGTGTTTGGGCAAGTTCTGAAAAACCACCTCGCCGACCACTCAGATTTGGAGGCTGCTCTATGGCAATGCTGCATGGACAAATTTTACAACTGCCTTGGTCTGTTGAATGCTGTGCCTTTTGATCCCACCATCAGACACTCAACTCACCCTTAAATACCTTTTACTTGCAGATAGTTCCCTGTAGCAAAAGGGTGCTGAGCCAGAACCACAGAATGGTTTAGTTTGAATTATTTGTCACATCTTTGCCAATGCTTTTGTACTCCTTAGTTCCCTCACATGCACCCAGCCTTTTCACTGCCAAACTGTTGGGCCCACAGCTCTGCTATCTTGCTGTTATGAAACCTTCTACCCTGTAGAGGTAGTGTAGGCATTCTGCCTGGACCCTGGAAAACTTTTTGTGGCTTTTGGCATCTTCAGCAAAGCAATTTTATAATAGCACTGGTGATACCTCCTTTTTTGTGTTTCTTGGCTTTCAGAGAATTAGTCTCTGTGGAACTGAAGCTCTATAGGGTGTAGTGAGAACTCAACTGGACAGGATCCTGAGCAGTTCAGTATCACTTTGACATTAGCCTTGCTTTGAACAGGGAATATGACTACCTGATTTCCAGAGCTCCCTTCCAGCATAACTGTTCTGTGTCCCAAACTCTACAGAAAAGTGGTCTTTATCGGTCACAGCAAGGTGTAATTAAGAGAGTAATGGAGTTGCTAAACAAGAACATGATCCTCTAAAGCTGAAATCATCAGACTCAAGCTTCAAGTGTTTTTGTGAATGAAATAGATGAAGATTTATCAGGGGAGCTTTCTCTACTTAGTGTTAAAGGGAATTCGGTGGTGGCATCACTTATTTTTTCATTTAATTTATTTATTGCATCAACAATTGCAGCAGGAGTAGTATATTCTGCATCCTGGGGTATGACAAATATAAGTGCTTCTCTGATACAATGTTTCTTTAGATTATTATTTTGGTCTATAATAACAGATGAAATGAGAATGCTGTAGGTTATGAAGTCTTTGTTCCAGGGAAATGTCTGACAGGAGAACAAAGCCTTTGCCCAAGTATTCATTTCCTACAACTCTTTAGAGACTTTTTTCATATGTGTAATTTTTTTACTTTTGTAAGAAAAATTACCTTTTTTTCATTTTGCTGTTTTGAGATCTCAGATGTAATCTGTGATAATGATATGATACATTATATAGGTTTTCAATCTAAAGTACTATTACCTCAGAACATTCGTTTTCTTAACCCCTGAAAATTATTTTGGGAAGGTTTAGTGAGCAGTGTTCATGACTGCTTGACAGTCCATTTTTTTGTGCTGTGCAATTACTGCACATACTCTGCTGTTGTCCTTTAACCATGACTTCAAAATTACTCTTGCTAGGTTGTCTCCAGAAGAGGGACTCAGAACATTCTGCAGACATTTGGTTATCCTATACCAACATAGCTGTACTTTTGGGTAGAGAAAAGCCAATGTGAGCCCCAGCACTGAATTCCTGATGGCCCACATTGATTAACCTGTAGCTCACTCCCTGGTTTTTTTCAGCCTGTTCCAGTTATGACTATCCCAGCCAAATCTGGTACAAATTTCTTGACCATGGTTCAAATGGAGAGTATGTGAAAGGAAGGGGAAAATTAAAGGAAGTAAAAGCTCATGAAACTACAGCAGAGGAACTAAAAGCACACACCACTACCTTTACCAGTTCTTTAATGAAAATGAATAAATTTTCTTTTTTTCATTCAGGAAGGAAATAAGTGATCAACTGATATGTTAAATCAATCCCTGTCTTACTTAAGATGTTAATCAAATAACATTAGTTGTCACAGTATCTTATGCCATATATTTTTCTTCTTGGAGCTATCAATTTTCAAGATAAATAATATCAGGATGAATAACTATAAGGATTCTGTATGTGTGCAAGGAACAAAGCATTGTGTTCAGTTGCTGACAGACTCATAGTTTTATGATATCTAAACCCTGAAAGATGAGAAATGGTTCTCTTGAACATGGTAACACATTCAGAGAGCAAAGAGGAAGGAGGAGGAGGGGCATAAGAGTGAGAAAGGACTATGGATCCTGTCAGGAATTTTTCTTGGGGCAGTCACAGACATTATCAGATCTAGAATCACATGGCAGCATTTTGACTGCGTGATTCCCCCCTTATAGGAACAGGATGTGTCATGGCATGCCAAAACAAGAGTAAAGCTTCCAGAAGGTCTACTCACATTGTGATTTGATGTAGTAACAGCAAAAATTTAGAAGAAGACTAAAATTTAGAGAAGACTAAATAAATAATTATTGTATTGTTGTAAATCTCAGGTTGAAGTAAATGTCCTTTAGATAAATTCTTTACTAACAGCAATTAACTAGTATTTCCTGTGGAGGCTTTTTTTTGGTTGTTTTTTGGGGGGGCAGGATTATGTGGGTTTTTTGTTTGTTTTGTTTTGATTGTTTCTTTTTTGTTAGTTCTAAAATATGTAATATATTTCTTTGTAACACCTACCTATCTCAGAGGATTACACAAACACGTGAACATACTCACAAGGCACTCTGTATGTGTAATAGCATACCTGTGCTGGTATGCTGGTTTTAGTATTTAAAAAAAACTTTGCAAAAAGAAGTAACAAGTAACAGTCACATTGGATATCCCATAAGGAAATATTGGGAAGGATTTGTGTTTCTGTTTTTCTGTTTATGGGAGGACAGAAATTCCCAAGTCCTTTACTGCAATTGAATCCCAGGCATTTAAGAGAACTTCTAAAAGCACTGATACGATGCCTCAGACTCTTAGAAACTGCACCTGCACAATTATCTGTGTGGATTGATGCCCTGTATGCCCCTCACCCTATATTTAACATCTGTATTTGTACTGTTTGGGAGCAGGTTCCATTCAGTCCCTGGGAAGGGACTGAGGTAGCTTGTAACAGGTGCCAGGGGAGGCCAGTATTTCAGCATTCTGGCAGGATCCCTTTTAATGGGAAAGAGGGCTTCAGCACAGTGCCACTAACATCAGCCTCAGACATCTTTCACAATCAAAACACTTCACACACAGCACTTGATCATCTCTTTCCCCACTGGCTGACTGCTGCCCTTGTAAGAACCTGGGAAATGTGGACATGCCCTGAGGAAGAACAACTCACTGAGGCTTCTTTTACTGTAAAGCGTGAACTGAAACTGGTAATGGCTAAGGGTAGAGCAGTGCACAAAATCAGGCTAACTTCCCATCTGTAGTTTAATGCTCTAGGGGGGAGCAATGATGGCACCAGCAGTGCAGAATGTTAAATTGTGAAAATCTGGGGTGATTCCCAAAGTGGAAAGGCTTATGAAGGTGAACAAGTCTAAATGTGCAGTGCCATATAGACAGACTCCAGCATACTACAAATCCTGGTCACATTGCTAGTCTGGGATTGCATCCCTCCACTGGGATTTTACACAGTGCAAAAGGCACTGCTGAAATGAAGTTCTGCTTGCTAGAAGGAGAGGGAAAATGAGGCTGGTAAGGTCAAATCAATCACCCGTTTTTGCTGAGAGGATGACTTAAAAGTTTCACAGCTACTTCTGCAGCTTTTTCCTCCTTTCTGACCCAACCATGGGACTCCACAGGTTGGAGTGACATGGATGGAAGATGGAGCTCTCCAGATGCCCAAGCACTCTCATGTATACAAAATCTCATAGATAAAGTACTAGCAAATTAATCTGTTAGAACTTTACAAGGTAAATTACTATGGGTTTTCTTCTCCCTGACTTCCCTATGGTGGGAATAGTTTATTTTTTTAATTAAACCTGTCTGGGGATGATTCTGGCCTGTGTTTTGTTTGGTGGAATTTTCAAGATTTTGTAAATACTCACCAAAAGATAGCACCCTCCATTTGAAGTTCCTAGCAAAAGATGTTCAGAATTTTTGTTAGTGAGGAGTTGAAATGAAGCAATAGGAGCTGGGCTGCAGGAAATTCTGCATTCTGAAAAACAGCACCATGCTGGGAAACTACCAGTGTTTTGATCAAAATTTTATCTGTAGCTTATCCATAAATTTTCTGGGCTTGTAATTTTGGTTTTGGTTTGGTAGTTTGCTACATGTTTTTTTCAACTGGGAGTATAGTCGTGCCATAGCTTGAAAAAATTGCAAAAAACATTGGCTTTTTTCAGCAAATAAAACCAGTATCTAATAGTTCAAAATAATTGTGTTTGAGAAGGTTGTGCATCTATTTATCTGATGGCCTTTGCCAGTTCAAATTAATTCTGAGTTTGGGGGATATCATTACTTTTTCATTTGTAAGCAAAGCAAAAATATTGCTTTTGGTCTGTTGGAGTTTCTTTTTTGTATCGTTCCTTCTCTGCAGCTGCTGCCTTCCAGTAGCTTGGAGAGTCTTAGAGACCAGAAGATTTGTGGAAAATATTCTAAGATCTTGTTGTTGTCTAATAATGTCAGTTAACAATGTCTTTCAGTAATATATATATTATGTTTTCTTGAGCTGCTTTATCCTTCTTCATATAAAGGTTGTTATCATTTTTATCTGCTAGTGCTCATCCATTGCAGGCTTAATGCAAAGCTGATTGTAACCCTACAGCATCTTACAATGAATACATCATTGATACCCAACTAAGTGGAAATAATTTTCTATGGCAAAGCAGAAGAATTTAAAGTCATATCACACTACCCTCTTGTAACTTACTGGGATTTACAGATTAAAATGATTATTTATGAAATGACTGTGGTATAGCATACACAAGATAGAGAAGGAGAATCAAACACATTTTGTATGATTGTATACACTTTTCTATTTTTACATGTGTGCAGAAGCATTTTGTTTGTATATACATAGCATATGCAGTATAGCATACTGTAACCTGTGTGTGTAAAAATACATATAATATTTATGTAACACTCACACCCATTTGACAGCTTTGAGACTGCAGATGGATTTTTTTGAAGTTGTGATTTTTTTTCACATTTGAGTTAGCTTGTTACTTTCTCATAAGGAAAGAAAAATATACTTTTAACTCACATGATACTAATTAAATTAGTCTGAAGCTCTGTGCACTGAATCAACCAGAAAAGAAATTGATTATATCTAAGATAGCATAATTTATGTTAACAATGTAATTTTACTGTATTGGCAGGTAAACACATGGAGGTGTTTTGTCTTTGAACAAATGATAAATTTCCCTTGCCTTTTTGCTGTACACCTCCTAGCAAATAATTTGCAATTTATTAAGAGAGCAATGACAATGCATATAATTAGCTATTCTCTATTGTTACCTCTATTTGATTACTTTCCTGCTATCACATGCAACATGAAACTATCTATTATGAGGTATAGAATATGTAAATATCTAACTTTACAAGAGAAACTGGAGACTGGTCTTTTTTCTAAAGAGGTGGGAAATAAAAGAATAATTGTTAACCATGTCCTTTCATTTTCTTGAAAACATCAATTACATTTACAAATCCCAGAAACATAAGCCTGCCAGTGGAACAGAAATAACTCTTTTCAGAAAAATCTAATCACACCTAATAGCTGAAATTTATTTACTGTAATTTGAAACATTAATTATGATAATGTTCTGACTTCTTTTGTAACACAGTTCTCAAAGCCTGGCAGTTCTCTTTTTTGTTTTGCTGTAACATATGTTTTGTGGAAATTTTTTGTGAAAAAACTTGGAAAATTTCTCTGTCTTTATTCTTTGTTTTTTACATTCACCCATGAGGGAAATTTCTTTTTCCCTTCTGTTTCTTAACTATTTTCTTCACTTTCCCTATTATTTTCCCCCCCACCCTCGTCCCCCTAGATGTTGATTTAAGAGATGGATTTTAGTGCTTATACAGACTTTAAATGCAATTGACACTGAATGTAATGCTTTTTTGGACACAGCAAACAGTAGCAGTGGGAAACTGCTGTAGAGTGATACCAGTGTGCTTCAACAGTGTCAAGGCAGGAAAAATGCTCCTGATATCTTTGTCTTGACTTGAGGCTGAGGCTTTAGAAGGTGCCTGCTTTATATACATATTTATTTGGCTTCATTAAAGTGGTTATTAAATTAGTTTTGGAAGGGCTTGGTTTTTGCTATGCTAGCTTATTTGGCTGCAAGTAAAGAAAATCTGTGTGAGGCAGTACTTTAATGATTTTCTTTTCAGTTGTGAAAAGTAAGTCAAGTTGTCAAGATACCTGGCTTTACTCTGAAAGCCTTTAAAGAAAATGACAAAAGGGCCTCTATTTTTCTTTTTGTTTTGTTTTTTAAGTTGTGTTTTTCTGTGTGACAGGGAGATTGGCCAAAAAAATGGAATTTTTATTAGGACATGAAAAGGTCTCTAATGACCCTTGAAAGCGGACAAAAGGGTAGCACAATAAGTGACAGAGCTCTAACGAGGGTGGAGGGCATTCCAGGAAAAAAAGAAATTAAATCCTTTAATTTTTTTCGGCTTGCCATTTTCTGACAGCTTATCAAGTGGTTGGGACTTGTTTGTTTTGGCATGTGGTTCATTCATTGTAGGCAGCCGGTACTTTGTTCTTCTTTGTGGTTCCCAAAACCTGATTGTGTTTATCCTAGACTGTGGGAAAAGTGTATATTCCTGTTTCCTTTATAAAAGTAAACGTCAGGTTTTGTATGAAATTTTATTTCCCATATTTTCCATTCCATTAATCATTATTGTTGAAATATGTCAGGCTCTGG
Organism: Geospiza fortis; assembly: GCF_000277835.1. Taxonomy (NCBI): domain Eukaryota; kingdom Metazoa; phylum Chordata; class Aves; order Passeriformes; family Thraupidae; genus Geospiza; species Geospiza fortis. The sequence goes on from NW_005054363.1 coordinate 3,068,216, forward strand.
CACATCACCCTTTGTTTTCATATGATTGTACAGATTGCAATGTCAGTGTGTGACCTGTTAAGCTAAAAAATAAGCATGTTTGGGCTGTAGTAATTATTACTTCATAAAGTGAGGCTGAGGAACATGCACCATTAGTGAAAAGGGATTAGGATTTAATTTATTGCTATTAAAATTGTTTTGGGGGATATCTAGCTATTGTGGTGCAGCGCTTTCTCATTTGGTCTAGACAAGACAAGGCTTAGGAGAGCCGTGGTTAGGGCTCTTCATATACCTGGAGGTAGCTGTAGAAGGGAAGGGAATAGTCTGTGTTTCCTGTGTGTAGTGAAACAGATGAGAATTAATATGAGTAATACAGTTTGAAGTAAGGGTTGTTTTAATCAGATATTAGGAAAAACTTCCTCATGGTAAAGATGCAAAACAGTGGGATAAATTGCTTAGGGGGAGGCTGTGATATTTTTGCAATTGAAACATTTTGAGAATGAGTTAGAAACACATCATTTGGGAGTGACACTGGTGTGTTTTGATTCTGCTGGGAGATTATTTGCAGCCCTGTTCTTATGATTTTTTGTCTTTAAAATGCTGAAGGCTTCTGTGCAGTTCTTTGCAATAATACTCATCTTCTCAGATCTGTGCTTTAGTACTTTTATGTACACTTGGCATTGTAAAAGGGCTGTGTGCTCATTGTGTAAAATGAGGGCTGTGTTCCTTCAGTTGGGACCCATATGGGCCATAGCTTAGACAGTAGGAATGAAATGTGAGAAAAACGTTTTGACACTGAAGGAGAAAACGATTCACAGGAAGAAAGAATTATTTATACATCTTGCATATTTAAATTATGTTTAATACTGTGTGAAACCAGTAATATGTTTTCTCTTGCATTGTCTTGCGGCTTACTGACAATGTAATATTTGAAGACTCTTTAATAACTTCAATCAACTCCTGAACCACAGTAGGTGACCAGACATTTCATAAGGTCATATTTTTTTCTGTTTTCAAAGTAACATCATTGGAGGTTTGCATTTTAAAAAGAGATTAAAATGTCTCTCATTAGAAGAGAATGAAGATAATACTAAATGTGAGTAACAGGAATACAGAATCACAGAGATGGCAGAAGCCTCATTATTCATGACATTCGAGCACAAGGTTGCTCTGTGCTGTACTTGGCCATATTTGCCTTCATTGTCCTTCAAAAATAAATTTTATTGAGTTGACTGAACTAAAACCAAAATCTGAGATGAAGTATGATTTAGACTTCTTAATACTTCTGTTGAAGGAAATTATTTTATCTGTTAAATGTATAAGTTTATGTATTAAATTATTTTTTATTACTTTACAGTGATGTGACAAAGAAAATGGAATGGTTACAAATTTTGAGTTGCTTTAATCAATTCTTATATTTGTGTTTTTTAGCGGATTTCTCGGAATGCCTCTGGAGAGACCAGCATTCAGTTTCTAGGCACAGTGGTAAGCATGTAATAACTGTGTATTGACAAGAGTTAAATTTATAGAAGAATATAATGTAAACAGAAAGTAGCTAAATTATACTTCTAGTACATTTACACTTGTGGTTATGGGGGTCAGTATTATGTGTAAATATTCTGAGTTTAGCAGGTGAATGTTGGCCAGCTGAAGCTAACTTCCAAGGCACAGTATCTATGTTCTACTTTTCTGTTGATTCAAGTCTGCATCTGTTTCACTTAGAAGGGATCTAAAAGTAACTGCTTGTAGATTTGTAAGCTTATTGCAATATAGTGAGGTTTGGTGCGCATCAGGGTCAGTCCCACTCTTCTTCACCAGATCAACTTTCTGGTCTCTATTGCTTCACCATATCACATACTCTTTTATCCCAGAGTGGATATCCCAGTAACTGTCTTAGAAAAAACTATTCAGTAATGCAAAGTGCTCTGTTCTTTTCTCACTCTAACCAGATTTGTTAGCTCTGTAGTTCTCTCAGATTTTGTTTGCTGGATAGAAGTATGCCTAAAATCTTAATCAAATCTTATATTGTTAGACAGAATTTACTCTATAAAACTGTTCTGTGGAGCACTCATGTATAACATACAGGTTTTGTGTTAGGTCATGGATGCTTATATGTGTACATGTGATTGAAACAACTTCCAGTTCTGTGATTTGCATGGTTAAAATGCAGCCATTGAATTTTCAAGTTCCATATGCATCTAAAAATAGTTCTGAAAGTGAAATAAAATTGAAGTATCCTCCAAAGTAAGTTGCTTGCTGCCCATAGATTTCACTGTAGTGATATTAACAGTGAAAAGCCCAGGAATGAAACATTCCATTTAGAATTTAGTCCTAACATCTTTGTGCACTATTTGTTTTGGACACAAGTGGATTAGGATTGCATATGGTCATGCTTTCATTCTACTTGTGATTAGTTCTCCTGCAAGTCCTATGAAGCCATTGTTGGTAAGGTGTAACATGGTAAAGGTAAACTTAACAAGAATACTTACGTGTTTGTTTTTAGAAATGAAAAGTGCCCCTAGTATTTTTTACTGCTATAAATACATTTCTGTGTATACATATTTATTTATTTATCTTAATCACAAGCAGAGTAGCAGTAGCATAAAGACATAAAAATGGAGTTTTGTTCTGTGCTATTGTATTTATGATGATGCTTTGGCTCTGGAGTTGCAACCTGTGTATATATGAGATTGCTGCTAGGTGGCTGATCAGATAGTCTTTGTGTGAGAAGAAAATAATTACTTCAAGTAGATAAGATATAAACACAAATAAAACTTGATAATACTGGCTAGATTTTAGTTGATTTCTCTCTAAGTGGGTGCTGTAGTAGGGAAAATTGACTGTGTATTTAGTGACATTAAATATTAAAACTGTTTTTCAAATTAGATATGAAAATATTTTGTATTCTTGTGTTAGAAGTGCCCTGAAGTCTCACTTACAGACCAGGACTCATGTTCTGGGCCTTGTGCAGCAGGAAAATATTATAAAAGAGGGAATAGAATTGATGTGTTTCTTGTGTTAAGAAAAATTATGATGAAACAGCTAATGGATTGTAATATATGTTAGATCTTACTGACTAGCTCATGTGTGTTTATTGAATCCTAGTTATTTGGGGAAATCAAGTTTGTGATTACAACTAAAATTCTCAGGAGGACTAAACAGAAAAGCCTTGAGTACTCTGAGATTTTTTTTATTTAATATATATTATGCATGTCTTGCTGATCAAACCCAGAGAGAGAACTTCAGCAATCAGGGTAGAGAAACAGTAATGAAGTCTGCTTCCCAGGGTGTGTTCCAATACCAGTTTTCCCATAGAATCCATTCTGTGCCTGTGCCTGTGCTTCTCTCAGTTCTTCTAGCCCACTGTCCTCCTTTCCCCTAAGTCCTACCTTTTCATTTGTCCTTTGCTCATTTAACATCCTTGTACTGTCCTGATTTAAAATTAATATGCTCAGTTTAGGTAATGGGGTGGAAGATACAATGATATCCCCTACAAATTGCTGCACATATAGATACACAGTCTGTACTTGTGTTCATGTGCACACGCAAAATGTAAATGTTCCAACAAAGAAAATGTTATCTTAATGAAGGCCCCAGAAATACATTTTGAGTTCACCATTACTTATCTGTTATTAAACCCTTGCTAAGTGCAGTTGACTTAGGAAGTGTTTGAAAGGAAAATTTAGCAGCAAAAGACTTTTGATTGCTCATTATTATTTTTATTATAATGCATTGTTATCAACATAAAATAAACAGCTTGCAAAGTTACTTCTCTACTGTTTTTTTATTAGTAGCAAACATAAAGGATGATTCTGAGCATTCTGTGTTCCTTTTGATCAGGGCCAATGTTGATGGCATTCCAGTGGTACCAGGCAGGACTGTGCCATGGAGTGTACAGACCACTGACTTGTCCAGCAGAATATATTTTTAGAGCTAGCTTGTAAGGAGCACAGCTTGCCTGGCTTGTCAGGAAGGCATCAGCTTCAATAAATGACTTCACTTGATTTTTTGACATTGTAGAAACAACTCTGCTGCTGGATTTTGACAAAACACAAGCCCCTGCTTCAGGAAGGCAACTGACACTCTGAGGGGAAGTGAAAGCTGTGCTTCTCTATTAGAAATATCCTGGCTGTTCCAGTTAGTTAGGTGGAGGACAGAGAAGACTGCATTGCAGATGAAAGACAACAGTAAAATATGAATTTTGCTGCATAACATATGGTAAACATCTGGGCAGCAAGATGAATGTTTCTGTTAGTGTAGCAGCATATTTCTGTTATTTGAGAGGAAAACAGGAAAAATCATGTTGCTTTCTCCAGAGATATAGTTTGAGTGCATGCTTGTTAGCATCGCTTGGAGGTCTACATGGATTTGTAATAATGCTTTTGTTTGTTTCTGATCATGTGTAGAAATTCATTGCTACTTGAGCATTTCTCTTCTCTCCAAATTGTAGTGCCATTAGATAGCTTATTTTCTCCAAATTGTTTTTTGATAGAGGGTTGTGAGTCTCAGATATGATAGGGGCTCATGCTTTTGGAAGATGCAGGAGGATGTTTCTGTCTGAGGAGCAAGCAACTTGTAACTGTAAGAAATAGTTGTTGAATGGGAAATTGCACTGGTTTGGTTTAATTTTCTTGTGAGGATAGCATTTTGAGTCCTCACTAAATTATTGCAGAGGAGATCCTGGGTTATTGCTGTAATTGAGATTTTTCAAGAGTTTTTGCTCATTTGTCCCCTCTGATGAATGTCACTAGATGTGGTGTGCTGATGGAGTCCTGCTATTTTGCCACTTCACACTAGATTTATTCAGATAGTGTATTTATTAATAGCATTACCATAACAACAAGTAATCTGGTTGTGCTATATACTGTACAAAGAAAAAGGAAGCAAGATAGTACAAGATTCAGATTAATGTCTAAAACTCTTGCCCAAAAGCAAGAGTGCAGGAAATAAGGAAGCAGTCCTTTATGGGGTGTCTCCTGTGTGTAGGCACCTCATAGAAGTAGGTTTGTCAAAAATGTAGAATCACAGAATTGTTTAGGATGTAAAAGATCTCCAGGATGATCAGTTTCAACCATTAACCCAGCATTGTCAAATCCACTACTAAACCATGTCCCCAAGTGCTAAATCTATACATCCTTTAAATACCTTCAGAGACAGTGACTGCACCACTTTCCTGGGCAGCCTGTTCAATGTTTGACACCCTTTTCCATGAAGAAATTTTCCCAAATATCCAATCTAAACATCCCCTGGTGCAGCTTGAGGCAGTTTTCTCTCATCACTTGTTACCTGAGAGAGGAGACCAATCCCCACTTGGCTACAACCTCCTTTCAGGCATTTGGAAAGAGTATGAAAGTCCCCCCTGAACCTCCTTTTGTCCAGGCTAAACAACTCCAGCTCCTTCAGCTGCTCCTCACAGGACTTATTCTCTAGATGTAAAGATCATATAAAATAGATACATAAAATCTATAGAAAAACACTAAGATGTATACACAGAGCTTCTGCTTCAACCTCTGCAATTCAGCTAAATCTATACATCCTTTAAATACCTTCAGAGACAGTGACTGCACCACTTTCCTGGGCAGCCTGTTCAATGTTTGACACCCTTTTCCATGAAGAAATTTTCCCAAATATCCAATCTAAACATCCCCTGGTGCAGCTTGAGGCAGTTTTCTCTCATCACTTGTTACCTGAGAGAGGAGACCAATCCCCACTTGGCTACAACCTCCTTTCAGGCATTTGGAAAGAGTATGAAAGTCCCCCCTGAACCTCCTTTTGTCCAGGCTAAACAACTCCAGCTCCTTCAGCTGCTCCTCACAGGACTTATTCTCTAGATGTAAAGATCATATAAAATAGATACATAAAATCTATAGAAAAACACTAAGATGTATACACAGAGCTTCTGCTTCAACCTCTGCAATTCAACGAACTGGATGTTTGACTACTCAGAAGACCAAAGTCCACCCTTCATTCCTGTCTTTCTAATTACCCTCCATTTTCTGTTGTGTCTTTTGTCTTTTTGTTCCACCTTCTGTTCTCTTACGTGAGAGGAATGTTTTTGGCTGGCCCACTGCTGGCCCCAGTCATTTGTTGGTTATTCAGGCCTCTCAGCAGGACTTCAGCAATGAAATACGTCTGGGCAGGCAGCCTTTAACACTAAGAAAGCTGCGAGTATATAGAGAAGTGCAGATTATTGTGCAAGCATTAAACGTATTCTAGACTGTGTGTAGAATTTGAAATAAAGAAGTTGTGTATGTTCAGATAATGAGCAGCCTGTGGCTCCATCACATCCCTGATGCCATTGTCTGCTCTGGGCTGCAGGCCATGCTTGACAGTGACGCTCTGCTGACCCAGTGGATCACTTTCCTCAAAACAGACGGTCCCTATCCTCTGCTCATCACTTACGCCGTTTCTTTGATCTTCTCTAATACCACAGCAGAAATATCAGCAGTTATTTTTTTCCCTCTGAGGAGCAATGGAAGAACAAATACATGACATACTGCTCAGTATATTACTTAACAATATAGGGGAACACAATATAGGAATCCACATGGAACAGGTTGGAATTACTCGGGCTTGAGAGTCAAGCCATCTTTAGGTGCTTTCTGAGTTTCCTAGCACTGTTTTCTTGATTCATGCATCTCTCTGGAGGTTTCACCATTACTGATGGCCAATGGAGTGCTTTTTGCCACCTTTGATTTACAAAACATTTGAAGTTTTGCGGTGGTAGCTTATGCTCATTTATGATTACTGTTAGCCTGTTGATACTACACGTCCTTTTCTTCAGCCTTTTTGCACACCAACTTAGAATAGTCCTGAGACCCACTACTGCAACCAGATCTACAAATTCCAGGTTGGGAATACTGGATTTATGAAAAGTAGTCTCTGTCAAGCCTTGACATACTTTTTAGCATAGCTGGCATATATTCTAGTGCAGTAGTAATCATAGTTAGTATTAACGAGTTCTGGGTTTTAGCTACTTCCAGATAGATTGGCAAAGGGAAATTCCATATGCAGTCGGGATTATTAGTTCTGTAACCTGTTCATGGCAGTCAGAAATGGAGAGCTTTACCTCAAAATCCTCAAAATCTTTGCCTTTGCTCCTGTTTTACTGTATTTTCTTATTTCAGTCATGTATCTAAGGTATTCTTAGGAGCTACAGACCAGTATACTAACTTTTCTCACTGCTGATTCTCCCTCTTCCTCCCTCTTGCCATGGCTTATCTGCTTTTGCTTCAACAGCAAACTTCCAACTTTTTGTCCCATTATTGAGGCTTACAAATTGTCCCAAAACCCTGCAGTCTGTGTATAATCTCATCAGCAGACAGCTTCCACCTCCTTTTCTCCTTCTCCCTGTGTTCTTATAAAGCTTTGGCTGTATGAGTCTGGTTCAGCTCACAATAGGAAATGTTTAACAACCTGCTTCTTTCACCCTTAGAAATCATTGCCGTTCTTAACAAGTCCTTTTCTTTCTTTATGCTTTTCTTTCTATATGCGACACTTCTGAAATTAGATACTGAAGGCTTATGCAGACTTTCAAACATTGCTTGAAGACCTGCAGAGGTTACAAAGGTGGTATTTATTGGAATATATAGAGTACTAACCACAAGAAAATAAATATAGACCAGTAAGTGTTTATTTTGCAGGCTAATGTCTTTTTTAATTTTTTTTTTTTACTCTTCCTATTCACAAGCCTTAAGATTAGGGTCCCTGCTGATCTAAAGGGAATTGTATTGTTGTATAGGTTTTATTTTCTTTTCATCCATTTTCAGAAGCACTATGAACCACAGTGCTTCTAGTAGTAGAACTATCATCAGTGGCATTTCAGTGGTGCAAAAGGTGTCAACAGAAAAAACATGCAGCTGTTTCTGAAAACAATAACTTCCTTTTGAACGTGGATGATGAGAAGCCTGAGACTGGCAGCAAGGTGCTGCAGTATTCTGCAGAAAGTGGGTAACACACAACAAGGATTTCCCTTGGGAAAGTAGCGACCATCATTAGGACTCAGTAGTGAGAATTGTTCCAGTTCATGAGGTGTGATTGATCAGGTGCAGTCACACAGCTGTGTATGCTGTTCACTTTTCAATTCTCTTATATATTATTTGCATGTTTTAAAGCAGAAGGTATAGTGAGTATATTAAAACTGTCCACTGGGGGCAAACTCAAAAACACCTGAGTGATCTAGAAATACCAGTGTTACCAAAAGCCATGTCCCTAAAATAAAGATGATCAGACTATTTTGGAAATCTTGCTCTGGATTCCTTTGGAAAGAGAAATAAGAAGGCACTTGGAGTTCTTTCTGAATTTTGCTCCTGTGACTCAAAAGAAACCAGAAGTGACAGAAGTTCCCACAGGACAACCTGTAGTCTTTGCTTGAGATCTCATTGAACAAGAGTTGCTGGTGCTAAGGTGAAGCTGAAGATGCATAGGTGTTTGTTGGATACCTAATTGACTGCTGCCAAATTTCCCTCAACTGGACTATGGATTTTGGATTTGTTTCCATAACAGAGCCAGTGCTTTTCAGAAGACTTGGGAAAACATAGCTATGGTACTTGTGGGTAGATGGACTTAGCTTTCCTTTGAATCAATTTGTCTGAAATTGATCAGCAGTTTATATAGTGTATGTGGGTACAAATTGGATAAGGAGCTGGGAATGGGGATTGAGAGGCAGAAATCTCCATTGCAAGCATTGTGTTCTTACAAAACCAGGATGGATGTAGGCTATTGCATTTAAATTCTAATGTTTTGCTTTTTCCTTACTCATTTTTTATCTTGGCATTTTCTCTGTTCTTAATTAGAGTTTTAATTTGCAGAAAAAAAAAGTGATGATATCACAAGTAGGTCAGGATTTCCATTAATGTCCTTAATGTTGGTGGATTCTGCAGCGTGTGTGTGTATATTGGTCTTTGTTTATATGAGGCCCCTCATCCCTCAGAAATAAGCCATGGAAAAGTTAGGATTTTTGATTTTCCATACTTCTTCTGACAAGTTTCTTTCTTACTGAGCTCAGTAACACTTTAAGGACAAGGACTGAACTTGGTTGGTTAGCCTGTTACTTCTTGGAAGACAAGTGGGCACCTTACCCAAAGGTGTAACTCAAGTGATTTACTTTGGTAGACTATGATTTACCACTGAAATAATTATTAGTTGCTTAATTTGGGCAAAGAAGTGTTGGTAGATTTTTTTAAGCTGTATCAAGACTGTTACCTCATAGTGAAGATGAGCATTTTCCTTATGAAGATGTTTACTAAATATAAATGTAGCCCATGTTTTTGAACAGCCTTTTGATGTCTGCAACTTTGGCATATACCCAGGAACTGTTTAGGAGGTATTAATTTATAGGACTTCGATGCTTAACCAGGAATCTTAATGCAACAAAGGCATAATGAAGTTAGTAAAGCTAATTTAAGTCTCTGAATGTAAATTTTAAATGAAGTTTTTATTGATAATAAATATACTTTGTTTCTCATTAGTCTTCTAGCCTTCAGTGGTAATATCAGTAAAATAAACATGTTTTACAAAGATTTAACATTAAAAATGCTATTAATATGACCCTTGGTACACCAGCACAATTAGATTTCAAAGTGAGCATTTAGGATGTAACAGCGATTAATGACAACCATCGAAAACAATTTTGAACTCCATCAGTTTAACTCAGGAGGGTAAACTTAATATGATAATTTATCTAGTTGAATTGTATCAGCTTAGCAGGAAAGTATGCAAATATGTGACCCTTACCTAGAATCTAAATGGATGCTGTGCTGATAGATTTATCAGTTCCATTAAAGAACTTTAGGGAACTTTGGAATTTCAGCAATTGTTCCCTTGGAGGTTGAAAACCAAACCTGATCTCATACTGGGACCATTCTGGTCTGCATATTTCCATAATTTGCCTTTGCTACTAATATGACAGCAAGACGCAAATAACTGTTTCTAATAATATCAAATGGAGTTGTGGAGGACAGCATTTTAATGTAGTGAAAGACCTCCCCGTGGGGTTGTTATTGCCACTATAGAACAGCAGTTACACAGTTGCAACAATAGTCTCTTAATTGATTCGTTTAATTAGCAAGAGATGAAGCTTGTGCTGCATCTTGTCATCTGTTATCATGGGGGCGTCTAAAGAGAGAATCTCTACATTTGTCACTCCATATAGTCAGGTTTAAGCAGAGTAAAAGGCATTGCACCTATGGAGGTGAGCCTTGGTGAGAATGTTTTGTGAGTGTGCTTTCACTCATGTTTTCAGTGTGTGGACATGTCTGCCTTAAGAATCTGCATGGTCTCTGGGGGAGAATTTATGACAAAGCATTGTTTTACTGGGGAAAAATCTTAATCCAGCCATGCCAGGCATTTCTAACCTAAATATGCAAATCTAAGTATTATAGGAATGGTGGATTATTTGGGGCATCACTATGGTAGACTAGATTTACTTGGAAGAAATAGGGTCAGATTAGTGAAACCAGCCATCTGCCTTGGGATTGCTTTTTCATGGCATTTTTGTCTCCAGACTAGATAAACAAAGAGTTACACGAGCACATGGTCCATGGTAGGGAGCATGTGTAAAAGAGGGAGTTTTTTTGTCGTTGGTTTTCCCCAGAGTAGTTATGAATACAGATACAGTGCTTTGCTTGTTTCTGGGAGATGAAGTAATTTTTTACTGAGATCTATTTTATTTACATTTTAAGGGTATGTAAATAAATATACTTTAAAGACATGTAAATGTATTTGGAGCTTCAGTTTCATTTTTCTCTTCTCCTTGGCTTAGCTTTGTCTTCTGTTCAAGGTTATTCTTCCTTATGGAAGGAAATATTTCTAGAGGAGGACAAGCTTCTTGTTAAATGCTAATTAAGAAAATGAAGGTTAAGTTGGCATACTTCCATTGTCATAACACTGACCTAAAATAAGGGATCTCGTACTAATCTGAAATAAATTAGAGGGGGAGGCAAATAATTCTGTGCATGTGAAACACTTGAGATGTCTTCTCGTGGTCTGCTTTTTAAATGCCTGTGCTTTGGAGGTTTTTTGGTTTGTTTGTTTTTGATTTTCCACTTGTGTGCTGTAGTGTTGGACATGCTATCTAATTTTGGAATACAGTGGTCCTCTGTAGCAATATGCTGTCAGAGAAGGCATGTTTTTTAGGACAATTTAAGTGAATATTTAGCCCACTTATCATTAAAGATCCCATGGTAATTTCCACAATGTTCTGAGATTGCTTCATATTCTGAGAGTCTTGGCGGAAGTCCACTTTGTGTAATTACCTTCTGTCTGCACAAATCCCTATTGCAATTTTAGATCTGTTTGGTATTTTTCACTTCCTGTCCTAAATAGTGAAAATATTGCTACATACTGCTCATAATTACTGTGGGTTATAGCCTAGGTTCAGATAAGGAGATTATTAGTGAATTTTGTGTGCCCATTGTTAAAACAACAGAATATGTGACAAACAATGAGTAAACAGTAGGATATAACTTAAATCCACAAACAGATGGAATAACTCTTAATTTTTGACTGTTTCACTGCATCTTGTCTGTCTCTGAGCTAAAGTATCTCTACTGCTTGGACCATCATTGAGGGAAAGACCAACTCTCAGACCATGTCAGAGGTCAAACTTAACAGACTGCATGGTTCTTTCAAGCAGGTCAGAAACTAGTGTGGGGCACTAAGTGCTGTTGTCGTGCGCTCAGTTGACTTTTATGTGGATTTCATACGTTTTTGTTCCCACAGCTGAAACCCTTGATTGTGTTAAGATTTGTTTCTTAACTAAAACCGGTTTCAGTTCCTCCTTCTGCACTCTTTCATAAACTCCAGAATGTATGTTCAACCATGCTGTCTTTAAAATGGTCCACTTCTGTGTTGCCTCGTTTGATAGAATTTATTGCCTTCTACTTGAAGATAGTGCTTTCATCACTAAAGCCTTGTATTAATTTGTTGTATGCCATGTCAAATCTTTTTTTTTTGATATTTCATTTCCTCTTTCTAGTAATCCTTTCTTTGTTTCTTCTGCCATATTTTTCTTCTCCATCTTTTCTCAGATTGCTTCTCTTGTGTATTTCCTGTATAAGATTCTTTTAGACATACTTGTATTTTGGGGTTTTTTAATTATTTTTTTCCTCTAGAAAGATATGTGGGTTGAGAAGAGAGATAATAGTATTAATCTGACATCAACTTTCATGTCTTTCTCTAAGTAGTATTTTGGAGAAGAATAAACTTTGAAAAAATTGCTATGCATCAGCAAGTCATATAGCTACTGGAGTTAACGTATAAGTATTAGAGATGGAGGTGGAATACCAGGAACTCTTGTAACACAAAAATTGTTCCTTTGTTTATTCATTTACTTCATAGCATGTAAGATCTATATTTTGAAGTGCTTAAAATTTTTCCCAGTGTTCATTTAAAGCTCTCTGCAAATAACAGGGGAATTTATCACGCAGGAACCCACAGTTTATTTCACTTTTTTTATGCAACTCAAGTTTCACATAAATTCTCTTCTGTGTAAAGTACATTGAAAATTATGTGAATGATGTTTTAACAAAGATTCTGTGCATCTCTGCTTATCTGAAGGACAGCAATCCATGCTGCTGCAAGCACTCACCTGGTACAAGCAGGCAGTCTCTATCTTTGTTTCATTCGTGCTATTTGGTATTTATAGTCCTTGCCCACAGCAGGGCAAAGGAGGGTGAAGGACAGAGCAGTGGTAGTAGGAAGCATCATGCTTTGTGTGACCATCTCCCAAGCACCAGTCTTATGGCTTGGAGAGGTGCCATGTTGGCAGGGTGCACAGGAAGTATTCGCAGAGCAAATTGTGTTATGAGCAGCAGAACCACAACAAGGTTCTTCCTGCATCCAATGGTGTTTGATCAGGGGAAGGGAGAGAGAAAAGGGAGGTCAGGGCAATGTGGATGAAAAGGAATGGCCCACACTATTGTAAGGACAGTGAAAACAAACTGCCCCTGTGCCAGAGACCTTCAGTGTATATGGCAGAGCAGTGCTGAGTGGGCCACAGGAATGTTCCATCAAGGCCAAAAAGCCCCGTGGGTAGGAAAGCTGTGGTAATGTCCTGTGTTTCCACTATAACTCCTACTGCTCCCTGCCTTAGAGCAGCTTCTCTTGACATGCCCTCAGAAGCAATTTTCACTTGCTGCTTTCTTTGACATCAGCTTTTATATGAGGAAAAACAAAGATGTTTGAGTTTTCAAATACTTACATTAGTGTTCTGTTACAAGTCTTTGGGCGTTCCTTGTTTTTTTTGTGAGGGTTTTCTGTTGTTTTGTTGTTTTTTTACTCCCTAGGTTTGTCTTTTAGTTATAAAGGAGCTGCAGGGAAGCCCTCCCTTAATCTTGCAAGTTCCAAGCCCACTGTTAACATTTAACAAATACTCAGCAAGCAGAACAGCCCAATGTGCTCGCTGTACCTAAGCCAGATCTGGACACTTCATCAAGAAGATCCCAGCTATGTTCTGACAGGCATTTGTTCCACAGCCTGATTTTGACACACTGACTGAGAACAAGAATACATGGTAATGGAAATAGCCTTGTTTATGGTATCAAATGGTGGCTTTTGTCGGGCACAAACTGGACTCAGGTGTCCTGTAAAGGAAAATAAAACTTTTGTTAAGTTACGAATCATCTCAAGATGCTAGAGAGGCAGTGAATTTCTCCACCCTTAAAATCATGATGCAGGCAAGATGAAAACACAGAATGTTAATGTTTCCTAATTTATCTTCAGTAGCCAAATAAAATTGCAGTGTTACACGTGGAGTAACTGTACAAACATGCTTACACTCAGAGAGGCCAGAGATGGCTCTTACAGAATGTTTGAGGTTGAAGCAAACCCCCCACTCCTTCAAAGCAGGGCCAGTGAAAGCAGGCTCATCAGGGCTGTGTCCAATTGGCTTTTAAATATCTCAATAAACTCCATATCCTGACAAGGTGTTCAGCAATTTGCAAATTCTTGGCTGTCCCCAGGGCACTGGGCAGTGACACAAAAGTGATGTAGATGAAGAAAAAGTCAGGACAAGCAATTCCAGGTCTGTGGTAATGCTAAGTGTAAAAGAGAATAATCATTCTTTGCCAGAGCTTGTGTGACTGCACTGAGAAGTATCCAGTTGAGGAGAGGTCAGAAGCTCCATTTCTAATGTGAAAAAGACTGAGCACTTGTGCGGGAGACACAGGTATATAGCAGAATGCAGGAGTGGTATTATATTTAGGAGGAGTTTTCAAAAGCCCATCACTGGATGATCCACCCTCAGTGGTTCATCTGCTGAGACTCTGCATTAGCAGTGGTGAATTTTGAGTCCGAGACTGATCCATTTGTATTCTTTTCAGGTGTCTGTCAGCGCTGCAGAAGCTCCTTCACCTTTGCACCAGTTCTTGAAGCATTTTTCAAACCCATGTGGTGTTTGGGGGGTTTCAGTTTTGGTCATGTGGCAGTTGGCACTAATTGGTTCCAAAACCATTTTCAGCATCATGAGACTGCTGGGAAGCCCCTCCAGCTGTAGAGGAAACAAACTGCTATTCTGCTTCTGATTTTGTTCTTGCTGGCTTGGTTTGTGGTTCACAAAGTCCGCTCCTGTTCTGCTAGAAATATATTTGAACTGGCATCAGTAACATGAGAGATGTAACAATTTACCTGGAGCACCTCATCTGGAAAAGGATTATTCTCCCTGACAAATGATCTTGTGTTGTTTGTGCAGCTCGAGTGCCTATGCTGGGTTGAGCAGTTAGCCTCAGATTACTGACAGCTACGTTGAAACTGGGCACTGGCTGCCAAAGAATTTGGATGTGCTAGGGCTGGAGAATAGGCACCCCAATAGCTTGGAGGTAGGGGAGCCTGAGCCAAGCTCACTTCCTTGGGCTTGGAGGGAGCAGGGTGGACTCTGTTACCATAGATTCCCTGCAGTGTCTTTCTGGGTAGTGAGGGAGGGAGGGACCGTGACAAGATGTATTAAGGCAACTACTTGAGGTTGCACTGGAGATATCAGGTTGTAGGAACTCATTTTCTGTATATAAATTTTGATGAGCAGAGTAAAAAAACATCTGAGATGGAAGTCAGGCTGAAGGCTGTGATTTCCACCAATTTTCATGTATGACAGTGTGAGATGTCTAGCATGAGCAAGTCAGATGCTTGGTTTTATACACAGACTGCAAACTGAACGGCATATATTAGTTTTTGGCTTCACTGCAGACTGTAATACTCTCCAGGCCATTGTGGCTTCTCAACAGCAGGAGACAGCAGCAGAGAAGTTCCCCTGCAGAAAAACTTTGTACAAATGCAGCTGCTTCCTAGGGAACTCACTGCCACAGGCACGCTCAGCGTTGACCTAAAAGCCTTTGGAGCGAACGTCGCTCTCTGGTGTCCGAACTTGAGCCACCTCTCAGTACCTGAAGGATTTGTCTGTGCCTGATAGCTCAGAGCTAGACCTCCAGGGCAGAGTAAGCCAGTGCTGTGCAGCCCTCCTGAGCTCAGCCTGGAAGTGCTCGTGTTTTGGTTTTGATCCATTTTTCATTTAGTGTCAGAATTTCCTTATGTAATATACAGCTAAAAGTGATTTTCAAGTACTTCGGCTGCGTTGTGTTTTTGTTCCCCACCCCCATGCTTTTATGTTTGAAGGCTCCATTAGTGTCCATAACAAAGAGAGAGTAACACAGATGGTAAACATTTTTACCACAGAACACCAGCAGTGAACACCATATCACTGATTTAGGAGTCTCCGCACTGTGCTTGCTCAGCTGTACATAATCACTCTCATTTCCTTCCCTTGGGTTTCTGGCCAGCTTGGGGAGACTTTCCTGATGTGCTCAGTGAAATCTCCCTGGCACGGCAGGGCTATTGCTCAGTTCTCACATGTGCCTCTTTGTGGAGCAAGAAGCTCCACACTGGAGCTGGGGTGAGCTTTTCTCTGGCATGTTCTCTGGTTTTCAGAAATGTATTTTCACCAAATGTACAAGGCTAAAATTAAAATTCTTTTGGGTGAGGACAATGTCTGCCCTAGCTGCCAGGCTGCCTTAGTGCATGTGAATGCCTCCCTGATATAAAAGATAATAAACCTTTGGGGACTGTGATTAGCCCTGCTAGGGTTTTGTGGGATAGTTGCCATGGTAGAAGCTAGTGAACATTTGGTACAAAGCAATAACATTCTTAAAGTTTCAATTTTCATTCTGGGAATGCTGATAGAAAGATGAATGCTATGAATAAGGGTTGTTGGTTCTCTGTAGTAGTTCAAATAAAACTATAAAAAAGTAATTTGGTTTGGTGCAGCATTTTACCAAGCCAACTAGCTGTGAGGTTCTTATGTTCTCTTCCTTTCTGCTTTTCTTTGTACAAACAAAATAGCAAACGTAGGCTCTGTCTATCAAAAATGCATGTAGCTTTTCTTTTGTACTTAGATGAGAGAGAGAAAGTCAAACTAAAATTTCACATTAGCATTCTGCTTGTAAAATAAAACAGTGTCCTGTGGGCCAGAGGAGTTGTTTTTTCTTTTTTTTTCCAAAACAAGCATGCACTACAGTCTGTATAGTAGTGGCCCATTTTGGTGACTTGTTTACTGGTGTGCCTTTCATATCCAAATTCTTGGCTACGGACAAAGCGTTCAAATACTTTTTGTCAGAAAAAGAAGAGGAAAATTGTCTGAAATTGGAGCCAAGTTCACATTCTCTGGAGTAGCATTTCAGCCTTTGGGAGGACCATCTAGTGCAGAGTGACTGAAAACTTGAGCTAGGTTTGTTTGAACAATCTAAACTTTAAGAAGAGACAGCAAAACAAATACTTTTTAATTCTTGTGCTTTTTTATATTTACACTGGCACTGGTGTCTTCCTCAGATAAAACGTTTTGATATTAAGCAGTTCCTCTAATTTTACTGGGCTCTGTTTCTTTTTATGGTAACACACACTGTGCAGGAAGGTCATTATATGGGAGAAAAAAGCTGTCAGCATAAAAGAGAAAGTTAACATTGCACATGTCTTTGTTTATGGGGTTCTTGGAATGTGCTGTGACCTGAGCCAAATGATGGTTTAAACTGTTCTTTTTAATATGCTGGACAGCCCCTCCCTATGTTCTGCCAGTAACAGGTACTCCACCTTGCAAGTACAGATTGTAGAATTATCTGTGAACTCATCTCAAATGTTTCCTTTGTATGTTGCTAGTACTTGCTTTAGGGACCATTTAAATTTTTTGTTAAGGTTGGAATGTGGTTGCATTTAATTAACCCAACTGTGTGTGAGGACAACACTGACATTAATAATTGAAACATGTATTGGTCGCATATGCAAAATCAGTTGAGGTTTGTGCCTGATGACTGTATATCACAGGGAGCCTTGCAAACTTCATTGGTGATTTTTGTCTCATTTAGTATTGCATTAACATCTGTGGTACAAATGGCCATTTATCACATGGTAGTTTTGTTTGAATTCCAGAAGAAAGGTGAAAGAAAAGGCAGCTACTCTACATTTTTTTTTTACTTCCATCCCCCAACAAGTTTCATGTCTAAGGTTAAATGAGGGCAAAGGGGTAAAAACACTGAATAATTTTCAGGTTACATAAGCAGCAATAAATTTTTCAATTTTGTACCTTAATAAAAGAAGAATAAAACCATGTCTTTTCTGACCAAAACTGCTGCCTTTGGTTTCATCTTGAACTGAGGTTTCCTCGTAAAATGACATGAGGCTGATCAGATGTTAACCATCTTAGGGATTCCTGTTGAACCAGTCCTGCACCAGAGTGAGGAAGGAGCCCTGACTTGGAACATGAGAGATCAAATCAACAATTAAAGGATAATAGTGAATTGGGAAGGAAAGGGAAGATGACTAGCCAGGAAGGATTAGCCTGAGTCAGGAACAAATTTCCTGGAATTACTCAAGCAGGTGCTTAAAGGGAGGTGAGTTATTCTTCTAAGGAGTGATTTTTCAGGAGTGTTAACCAGCTACAAGCAGATCTGAGAGGCCATTGAGGAAAAAACTCCATTGGGGAAGAGAAGGATACTGCTTCATAGGGTCAGATAGAAAGCAGGGTACTCCTGAAAGATAATAAGATTTCTGCTTTTCCCTGTGAGATGCAGTGTGCATTGTTCTATGAAGGAGGTTAATGTGCTAGCCCACTGACCTTTTCTAGGGAGGAAAAAGAAGTGTTTAAGGAGCTAATATACATATTTTCAGTGTGATTTCTTTGTATAATATCAGTAGATATTAAAAGCGAGACTTACTGAAAGGAAAACAACTGGTATAAACTGTGGCAAGTTTCACAGGGATAAACCAGCATCTTTTTTTTAAACCAGCCAATGAGATTGTGAGGAAAAAGGCAGCACCTAAGTTCATAGCCTGTTCCTTGCTGCAGCTTCAGTAGGGAAGGGGGATAAAGACTTGTCTGAGAAAGTTTCACAGGCTCCATCCCTGGACTTTGATGTTGGGAAGGTGGAACCAGAGAAAGGGACAAATCAAACATGGGCATGGGTGAGGTGAAAACTTTCAGTTTCTGCTCTGAATGGTTGGTGTACAAGCTGTCAGTGCAGTGTGAGGATTGTTTCATGAAATGGCTTGGCATTAGCAGATACTATAGCTACCCATGTTTAGATACTACAGCTACCTGTGTTTCTTTTTATTAAAATATTTCGGATCGATTTGGTGCGCTCAACTGTATGCACGCCTGCCTAGTGAATAAAAACAAGGATTTGGTTTTCTCATTTTCAATGTGTTTCATTACACTGGATTCCTTTACAAGCCAAGCTGGTATTTGTTTGGCTGAATTCATCTTGGAGTTGTATGGGAATGGACACCTCAAATGCTAATATCTGATTTTTATACACACTGTAACATCTACACTAGTTTTTGTGGGGATTAGGATTCTATGGGCAGTGGCTTTGTTCAGGAGCAATTAATTACATTAGTGTTCAGTAAACCTGAGAGTGTATATTTTACTATTTATCAAATATTTGTCAAGGGATTATCCATTAAACACTTCTTCCACGTAAAGAAAGAAAGAAAGCAGAGTTCATTTGGATGGCAGAGGTTTCACCTGATTGCTATCTTCTGGCCTCAATCTAAAGAGAAGGAGGGAGACCTGCAAATACCAAGCATTTAAAATTCCAGTGTATTTTATTGGACAAGGAAACTTTATGTTAAAAAAACATGTACTTTGAATGATTTCCAAAATATATTGTTGGATTCAAAGTTGTGAAATGTAATTGCTTTTACATCCTGACAGAGCCACAGGATCTGGAGTGGCTTAAGGATAGTGAAGATCGAAGGCCAGAATTTCAGAGGCAGCTTAGTCCCACTAAAATTAATGCATGTTAGGCACCTAAATGCCTTTGAAATCTGACTCTGAGCCCATAGTTTTTGTTGCTCTTAATACCTTGGACATTTCTTTATGCCAGCCCTTCGGTTCAACTCAAGGAACAGGAGAGGGATTTCCTGTGTCGGTCAGCAACGTGCTGTTTAGCACTGGAGCTAACCCCAAGCACAGGGCTGGGCAGTGCTGCTCTGGGACTCACTCTACATCAATATTACTGCAGTAGAAGTCAAAGTTTAATTGCTGATGCGACATTTGACTCCATTCTACAAATAAGTTCTGAAGTAAGGCGGATGTCAAAGAACAATTTCCCCTTCCCCCCAGCCACTTTTTCTTTTTCTCCTGGGTTTCAATGTTGCTCCCAAGACTTATTTTGAGAGGGTAATATATATCCCAGCAACATGGACATCACTGTTCAGAGCTCTTTGTGTAGTCATAGTTTTATGGATAATAATACTATGCTGTCTTTAAAGGAAGGAGCAGCCTTAGAGAATCAGGCTGGAAAATAGCTAAAAAGTGTAATTTCTTCCCCATCAAATTATAAACCTGTACTGTGCTTGCTGAAAGCACATAATGAGTAGAAAGTGAGCACTAATCTATTTGGCTCTGCCTGAACCTTCATATTTCTATTTATCTCAGTGGGAGTTTTTAATATTCTACTGATGTTATTTTATGTTTTGCTGACTTTCAGGTTGAGATATTGTCACTTAGAATCATGTTGACTGCCTGAATGCAAAATCAGACTTTGTGAGAATTAATAAAATCATTCTATTATGGACCTTGGAGATGGCATTAGCTGATATAAATAGTGTCTGAAAATGATGTAATGAGCTGGTTTTGCCATTATTTCAAGGTTCTTTTTTATACCCTTGAAAGGGTTTTGCAAAGGTATATGCATATTAAGGATCAGATTCTGCTCACATTACTGGGAGAGTATCTCTAATTGAGCTAAGCAACAGTGCTGAACGCATGAATGAAACTTCTTTCCAGTTGCTACTTCATTAATTGCAAATTACTTTTGCCTGGTCCTCAATTTGCCCTCTGATTTTCCCTGGGTGCCTGCCTCCTCCCTGCCACAGTTCCAGACTGTGGTTATTGAACATGCAGTGGCCTTGCAGCTGATTCAGTGAGGACTGCAAAAAAGTCCTCACTGGACTTTGTAAAGATGAGCAAACTTGGTGTAGAGTTTTGACACATAAGCTGCTCACTGTGGTGTTGAAGTGTAGAATGTGCAGTGGTGAGGAATACAATGTATGAACTAAGTAAACTGTAGCTCCTATTGGCTGTTCCATGCATGGCTGGAAAATGGCTTTTTAAAGTAACAGTAAAAATGTTTTGTTTATAACAAAGCTGGAAACACAAAAAAGGTAAAAATTAATTCAGCATTCTAAATTAAAAATACATTAAAATCTGCTATGTAAATACAACATTTAGTTATTTTGTAGTGGAACTTAACTGAATGATCTTGGAGAAATAATGGAAACCTGTTATTAATACCTACATCTTATCCATCAAGTTCCTTATTCACTTTGCTGCCAGATAATGAGTTGAAATTCAGGCTCAGATTTAAACGCTTGGTATAAATGAGGCATATTATGGGAGAGCTCGTGAATGAGATTCAGTTCCACTTGGAAGTGTGAAGACAAACAATGGAAAGACTTTCAGATAGGAAGAGTCCTGGGGAAACAACAGCTGACAACCACCTCATTCTCCCTTTGATTCAGTCTTGGTGAATTTTGAAGTGAAGCAATTTCAGGGGAACTGCAGAGTTTTATTATGGCTGTTTTTAAGATCACTCAAATCTGCAATTTCTCCAAATAACTTAGGAGGCTTTTAAAAAGATTTGGAATGGAACCACTAAAGTTGTCCATTCTGAAAAGTGACCCCAAAATATCAACCTCTCCTGAGAGCTGGTAGAGAGGTTGCTGACGCATTTAAGGCCCTTAGAAAAGTGCTACAGTGACTGAGTCATCATGGCCTTATCCTTGAAAGCACCTAAAATACTGACATGCTTTTATGAACTGAGATCTGTATAGACATTTTTACCTTGGTCCATCATTTAGCTGCATTGGTTATTGCTTTTTTGCCTACTCAAAGCCTCTTTGAATGAACTCATGTAAAGAAAAAGAGGACAAATCCTCCAGTTCATGTACTGCTTTTCTCAGTAGTTTCTGTGTGACTGAGGATTCATAAATAATAGAATTATGAATGCCCAAGGAATCTTTCTTCATTTGTAACATTTTCTATTCAGAGCACTTCAATTCCATAGCAAGTCTGTAAAATCTCCAGCAATTATGAGTTTAGACTCTAGTTTTCTCACCAGAGAGAATCCTTCTCCAAGTTCTCCAGTGGTTGCCACAGGTACAAATTTTACAAGTGTGTGTCATTTTTCCATCTTCTTGCTGCTATGTCCTTGTGGTAGAGGCAATAACATGGCTAAAGGCAAGTTGACATCTCCCAGTAGTAAGACAAATTATTAAAGAGTGGATTCTTTATTCTTCAAAAGTCAGGACTGTGGCATTGAATAAGTCCCCCAAATTTCAGCTTAGGATGGCAGGAATACAAATTATTTATATGCAGCACAGATAAATTAAGGCTGATTGGTGGTGGCAGACTTCAAATGGGAGGCATCCAGACCACTTCTATAGACAAGAAAGTATTTCTCTGGAGGCTAAAAAAACCCACTGAAAGTTCTTATATGTGCTTTAAAAATTCTTTGTAGGTGTTTCTGGAAGGTGAAGTTGGTTGAAGCGTGGTGCTAATAACACCAAGGTTGTGGGTTCAATCACCCCATGAGGGTTGGACTTAATGATCCCTAAGAGCTCCTTCCAACTCAGAATATTCTGTGATTATGTGAAATGCAAAAATATGATATGCAATAGAAATATATTGTCAGATGGATACATTTGATGTCTAAGAAATGGAGAAGATTTATTCAATATTCTTAGTGCTTGATCATCGCTCCTACATGTGCCAGGTTGTACTTGAAATCACAAGGCAGAACAAATTGAGAAAATGTGTCTGCTCAAAGAAAAGTGGCTTTTTTGCATGAAAAAAGGCTAGGCCTGCTCCTTAGGTAAGAAATTAGTCAGGAATTGTGTATTTTTGTGATTACATTTTCGGATGTGATAGATTCCTCTTGCATGCATGCAAATCAGTGGGAATTGCAAATTCTTCCATCTTTCAGGAATCAGGGTATTATAGTTCTCCGTTGTCTCTTAGTTGAAGTAAAATATTTCTCTCAGTAGAGAACTCTTAAAACCTTTTCTAATATGATTTTTTCTACAGCTTTCCAGTGACATCTTTACTACGCAGGCATGCATGGTGGCCCACTGGGAGTTTCAGTTCACTTCTGATTATTTCCCAGGCTTTGGCCAGGGAATTTCTCAGGCTCAGACAGTTCTGAGCAGTCGTTTCAGAGCACTCCTCTTCTTCACTGCACATCAGTGCCAGATTTTCAAAGATGCAAATACAGCACACTGTGTGACAGTTCTGTCTCTGCAGCCCAAATGCATGTATTTGAAAAGGCAATTCTCTGTGTCTGATTTTGAAACTTCCAATGATACTACAGTGATGCTATAGAGACAAATTAGTTCTTTCAACAACAGAGAGGGAGAGAGATTAATGTTTTAATCAGAAGAACAAAGAAAAAACACATGTATTCATCAGTAACAGGGTTAATGGGGAGAATTTACTCTTTTAATTAAAAAAGTGAAAAATTAAGCCTTACTGTTAGCTTGTTTCTGTTTCAGATTATCTGTTTGCATCATTACTTATTAATCAATACTGTGTTTCCGTGCAGAAGGAACTTATTTATTGTATTGATATAACTTTGCCTGAAGAACAGAGTGGCTGCTTACAGTGCAGTGATATTGAAGTAGTTTGAGTTATAAATATTTTTAATGATCCTGTTGTTGATGGATGGATTTTTCCTCTCGGCAAAGGTGAAGGCTTACCCAAGTAGCTTAAGAGAACAATTTGAGTGTCAGTTTCACAAGTGAAAAAAATCCAAAAAGGAAAAGGAAGCAATTCATTCACAACGGGACATGGTGCAGAGGAGGATAACCTGCCTTCAAAGATTTTTGTTTCGAGTATTATAATGTTTAATAAATAGTTTACTTCAAAGGGCTTTGCTGGAGAAAAAAAATAAAATAAGCAGCTTTCCTGCTATTCTTGTTCACTGGTCCAGTGTTGCTATAAGTAGCTCATATCCTGTCCTCTGTGGTCTCAGGTGGTTAGCTTTTGTTTGAGAAACTGAAGCTTCAACCGAAAGAGCTGTGCCTACCAGTTAAATTATTAGGTAGTTGACAATATGTCTTGAAAATCAATGGAACTCATTGTGGAACTTGGCGGGGTGACTTTGGCAGGGGAGGAGGGGACTCAGTATTATTTTGGGTGATGAGCAAGGCAACAGGTCAGATCATGTAAAAATAGAAGTTGCTAAGAAAGGCATCCAAAGTAGGTTCATCACTTTCATCTGCCCCCATCACACACTTTTTTTTGAGCATTGTTAAACTTTCGTAGAGTACAAGATATATTGAGAGGTCATTTGATCTGTTCTCAGTGTCATGATTGGCTATAACAAAACCCATTCTTATTTGAAGGTTTTTTTTACATGTTTTGTATCCATTTCAGTATTTCTGTATTGTTTTATTTCTGCTAAATGTTGTACTTTGTGTTTTTGTTTCATCAAGTAAAGAAATGACTCAAGGTTTAAAGGAAAAGGCATGGATATTTCCCTAATAATAATAATAATCATCATCATCTTAGGCTTTCTAGTTCTGGGCGTATGACCTAAGCTGCTGTTTTCTTCCATTGTTTTTAATTCTGAGTTGTTTTAAATCATTTGAGGGAGTACTAGTATGTTGCTGTCATTGTTCTAAAGACTCATGGGGATGAGGCACTTGCCCAGTGATTCAGAGACACATTCTCTGGCCCAGATTTCAATGTCTTCCCTATGAAATATCCTGTATTTCCAGCCATGACAACTCCAAGCCAATGAAACGAGAAATACTCTCCTCCTGTGATTTTTGTGAGGAATAAGTTTTTGTCACTAAGGATTGATAGGGAAGGAGGAGAACTCTGAGTTCTCCTCAGGACAAACAAATTCTCCAGGAACAAGATACCGTAATCACCTGTAAGAAGAGCTTCAGACAGGCAAACCACAGCCTTTCTCCAAGACCAAGTACGTAAGGTATAACACTGAGCTGTCTCTAAGTCTGTTTTTCTATTCAGTAATGTGTGATCTACAGTAACATCCTTAGTTAATCCATCTGGAGGAAAGTTGGTTTTATGAAATAATCCACACACAGAAAATAGAAGTGATTCTGAGGATATTTTATATTTCACCCCTGATTCTTTTGGGTCTTTATTATTGGCTGTCATCATCTGATGACTGTGAAATAATTAGTCCTCAGAACATCTTGAGTAAATGTAATTGCTTCAAATCAGCCCTTGTTCAACTTACAGCTAATGAATAACTATTACAGACTAATCAGTGCTATAATGGTAATTAGTTAAGCGGGTAAAATAACTGGAAATTAAAATGATTAAACTTGCCTTTTTAGTAATCCATGTTGATCTGTGAGCAAATGATGAATCAGAAATCATATAGGGTTCACTTGTGTATTTATGTCACTTGGACAAATCCTCTGCACTTCAGACAGTAGTTTGGAGGGAGAGGATGTGCACTGTGGTGGTGTCCAGAGCTGCCAAAAAGTCCGAGGATTGTGCCTTGTATCACCAGGGGCCCTTTCAGCCCTGTTCTCCTTCACCACCTGTGCACGTGCTCATATTCTGCCAAGTTCCTGTCCCACTCCTGCAGGCTCTTCCTTACTCAAAAACTTAGTTGAAGTTTTGGGTGTGTACCATGTGGATGAACCCTTATCTGCTGCCTGCACAGTCCTGGGTCCTTTCCACATCTCCAGGTCCAGAAATGGCTTCATCTAGATAAACTGCCTGTAGAAAATTAAGAACCTTTTGTCTTAAGCAAACTCAAGATCACAGTGCAGATTATGAAGACAATGCCATGGACACAAGATGTGAAACTTCTTCCCAACCATCCACCAGCAAATGTATGACTTGCCTCATTTTTATTTTTTTACAGAAGAGCCTTTTGTAAAGGTCCCACTATGAAAAAAGCCATATACCTGTGATTTCTTTTCAAGTAGAGTGTAGCTCTGTTTTTCTGTCCTGTGATCTTTTGCTACTGTTTCCTGGCTAAGGGACAGCATTTTTCAGAACTGAAAAAAGTAACAGTCTGATTTTGCCCTGTGGTTTTCTAGAGCAACATGCAGAAGCCAGAGGGATACCTTAAAGCATCCCAAATAGCAGACACTTGAACTTCACCCCTAAAGCTGAGATGTTGCAGAAAGTTTCTCTTCAAGTCTGGAATTTACTGGGTGCATTACTGGCAGAATTTCTTTTTACTGTGTGATGTACTATCTAATACCTTAACTGAATAACAAAACTTCCTTTAGAATGCCTTTCAAATGTATGAGAACAAGAGAAAGCCTTGTTTTGTTCCATGTTTCATGTTGCTGATCATAATAAACTCCCTTCCAGTTAACCCCTCGTGCTCAATACATTCTTTCCTGTGCAAGAGGAAGACTCACAGCTGTAAGATAAAAGGTTTTATAACCTCAAAACAGAAATAGATTCTTACATTTACTTATGTAAATGTATAAATATAATTTGTACATACACACTGTGGACTTCTATGCTTATGTTATAAATAATGTTGTTTATTCAGATTGAATTTAGGTAAAAAGGAAACAGTTTAATGTAGAAATGAATGAATCAGATGATGTTTGCACTTTGTGTGTTCAGGTAATATGGTTCTACATGTGATAAAGGAGCTTAATTAGTTTCCCTCCTCCCCTCCCATCTGTAACTTTGTTGACATGAATGTTAAATGAATTAATGAAATTATGAAGCCAATTAATAACTGGTATTTCAAATATAAAAGTCAAACGTTGGGAAGATAAGGCTGGGAGGAATGGAAACAAAAAGAAAAACCAGCAAAGATAAAATATTCTTTGGTGGTGGTTGTTGACTCCTAGACTAAATTGCCTTACTGCCCCCATTGTCAAACATTCAGTTTTGTGGACTCCAGCGGTTACAATGGCTCTCTGCATTTTACATATGCTATATTGAGTATTGTTTGTCATCATGGGAACCTGAAAGTGAATTATGCAAATTTCTCTTCTACTTGTGGTTTAATATTACACAGGAAACAATATAAAGCATAGATTGTTAATTGCAGTTCAGGTTTGTATTTATTCTGTCAAGCTAGATATAGCATTTGTTCTGTTTTTGTAAGAATTGTGGGAGATTATGGTTGTCATAAGGATGTTTTTATGAAACACAGGCAAAAGGGAGAAAGTATGGGTGACATACTGGCTTGCTCTATTTTTTGCAAGCAAATAGCAAACCAATGATAGATGTAATATATGAGCAGGTTGGTTTTGTTTTTTTTTTAAAGGAAAAGAGCTACTCTAGATTTTCAGGAATTCACAGTTTTTTTCAAGGAAGGCAACTTAAGTCTTAGAACGTATGTGTAAAAAAAGCTGTTTTGTTGTAGAAGTTGTAGTTGATTTCTGAAAGATGTGAGCAGTAAAGATTGTTTATATTTTAAACACTATTCTCTCTCTCTCTCACCATAAATATATATAAATGTTCCAATGTTATTCTAAGCATTCTGGTTTTGTTTTCCTGGCTCTTATGCAAAGAATATCTGAATATTAAATCAGTAGTAAGTATGTGCTAAGTGTGCTGTGGAACTAAGCTTTTCTTCAGTGTACTTCCTAGAATTTTCTATAAGTAAAAGCAGGATTGCTCAGTATGTATAAAGGTTGAAGAAGTGGCTAGAAAGAAGTGATAACTTGGTAGCTGGGAAAATGCTGCATCATAACTTCAGAGTGGTACAAGCCAGGTTGAGTTACTCTAGGGAAAATGGGCACTGCCTTAAAAAGATTAAAAGCTGAAGGATTGTGGGAGTTCAAATATATGGTCTGTAAGGGAGAAAGAGCAACCAGAAAACCAGCTCCCACTGAAAGGGGAGCTTATCCTACCCTTATCTCTAATGTGTTCTGAAATCTTCTTTCCTCACATTTTACTTTAAGTAGCTGTAAACAAAATGACTTTGCCAAAGTCTCTATTTTTAGTTGATTTTAAAGATAATAGAGTTGTTTTGTCACTCTCATTGACATTAGCTTTGTTTTCAATGTATGTAATACAACTTAAAATGAATCTTAGCTTACGTTAACTGATATTACATTCATGCATTCTTTTCTAAACGAAAAATGCTGTCTTTGGATGCCCTCCCTAGAACGAAACATTTCTTTCTTACTCTGTTTTGAAAAAAACAAATTGAAATTTTTGCAGTGTGCCCTTCAAAATACAGATTTGTCTTTCACATGATACTCATATGATGCTCAAGAGCTCAAACATAAATATTTTTCAAGAAATGCTGAGAGTCTCTAACATTTCTTTCTTGAGGTTTCCTTTTTTTCTGTTGGCTACTTCATGTGGCATAACCTTGTCAGATGTTGAGTGTGCAGTGGTGTTGCCTGGTAATTTTTCAGATTGTTACTGTACTGGTGCTGCCTGTGAATTCCAGATTCTCCTTATATGAAACCCAAAAGAAGCAGTAAAAAGACAAGACTCAGCTTTCACTTCAGTTACAATTCAGTCACACACCAGAAAACTCACATTTCTGGTATTGATTGTGTTCATTTACCACAGCAAAGTGCATTCATTGATAACTACCTGCTGGTATTGAATCAATTGTATGTGAAACACGGGGCATTATTGTCAGGTAGGGTAAATAATATTGATTCTATTTTAAAATGAATACAGCATAGGAGAAATTAATTTGATTCTATTAAGTCATTAAATTATGCTCTATCAAATATATAAACAGTGCAGATCATGCAATATGATATCATAAGGCAAGTTTTAGCTGCAAGTTTTAGCAAGATTTCCCCTCCATAACTGTAGCAGAGACATTTTAGTTTTGTTTTGTATTAAAGGGGGAAGAGAAATCCAATGCCTGTAATCGATCTTAAGGTAGGATCCCAACTGGTGCCAAGTCCTCTGACACTCCTTAAGTGGAACTACAGTCTTAACTGACTGCAGTAAGCCTGGCCCTTGGTCATGCTGTAGGTCAGCAGACTTTGAAGCTTCAAATATCATTGTGACTATGGACTCTGCTGTCAAAAGTCCTTATCTTCCAAAATTAGCAAATAATCAGAAAGGGGCAAAGGGAGTTGTGTTGATTGATCATCTTTGAAGCCATTGGCTCCATGAAGGAATAGCAAGGAAGGACAATAAGCTCAACTACCACAAACATGAGTCAACCCATAGATGGCTTTGGATTGCTCTTGCATCTATTCCCTTATGACAATGAACTGTCTTACAGAAAACGTGTTAAACAGCAGCAGCTAAAGCACTGAAACTGTGAAACACAGCACCCTTTTTTGCATTACAGGTGACCATACAACTGAGACTTAGTCACTGATCATGTGCCTCAAACATTGTCTTCATAATCTGCACTGTGATCTTGAAGTCTTCATATATGAGCAAGTAAGTTATTGATTATCACATTCCATATGAGGAGAGTAGGAGGCACTGAATTCTACCTTGTCTCATTGCAGATACTTAGTAACAAAAAACTTGCAACCAAGCTGTAGCTGTTTGAACAGGTATCTAGAATTCCAGTTTGGAAACAGAAGTAAGTCAAAAGAGCTGGAGGAATAAAATAAATTGTCTGTAACTGTTCAAACTGGAAACTAGAATTCCAGTTTGGAAACAGGAGTAAGTCAAAAGAACTGGAGGAATAAAATAAATTGTCTGTAAATGAAAAAGGGGCAGAGGATGTGAGCCATGTGACTTGCAATTGGTGGATACAATTTCATCATGAGTGAAATTTGTCTGTAGAAAGTAATCCATAAAGAAATGAAGGTAGATAGATAATTGTCACTAATCAGTGTTACAGAAATCAACAAAAGCATCTGTGTGATACACTTTGACAACAGTGTCTCAGTATCATGTATACAGATGTCTTTAAGCATCAGGCTTAAAGGTTCAGAGCAGTTCAAGTGCCTATTTTGCCACCTACAGCAAAATTCAAGTACAGTTTATGTGTCTGAGTCCAAGAAAGTGATCCAGGAGGTTTAGGATACAATAACCTTCTGAGTGTCCTCAGGACACCTAAAATAGGTTTCACAGCTGTCTAACTAAAGGTACCTGTGTCTTCTCAGCAACCCTGCTCTGCAGAACTGGATATCAAATCACTTATCCTCCCTGTGCTGCTGAAACAAAGTACTTGAGTGCAGCTCAAGTCTCCTGGGAGAACAGTCTTTGGAAAACATCTAGCATGGGTGGGCAGAATTGAGTTCAACCCAAAGCCCAGCAGCTGTGGCCACACTGATGAAAATTCATAGCAGTAAAAGGTAGAGGTGGTCACTTTTTGCAGCTCCCCTTGCTGCTGAGAGCACTTGCCTGCAAGACTGGGGGTGGAAGTTCTGTGCTAAGTTCCATGTGACAGAATTAAAATTTACTCCATGCCTGCAATATGTTGTAATTTCCAAGCCTTAGAGAGATAGAGGGAGAAACCCTGTGCTTGAGACATTCTATGGGGAAAGCAAATTTTGATCCCCATTTTCAGAACCATTTTCCCATGTCAGACCAGGTAGCTGGGCAGAATGCAGTTTTCTCCTCTTCCCAGCTGAGTTCCTTAGCCTTTAAGCCACATAACTAGTTTTGTTCTTCCCTTGTCCCATTTGTCCACTCAGGAATGGATAACTGCCTGCCTTACACAGCAGCAGTGGTCTTCTTTGAGCGCCTTGTAGTCAAATTTGTAAATATTTTTATTATTGAGTCCATTTTGAAGTATAGAGTGCTGAGCTGCTTGACTGCCCTTTCACCACTCTGCTTGGTGTGTTGCAGTTTTCATCTGCTGATGAAAGCACCCCTTTATTAGCCAGACCAGTATTGCATTGTCAGCCAAATTTCAGCCATGTTGGATATAGTTAAAATTTAAAGAAAAGAAAAAATTTTGCAATGTGTCTCACTTAAAAAATTTATTAGTGAATAATGTTAGAAGAGTGATCTGTTAAACTTTGATCTTATCTCACTGTGAAATGTCCTCAGTTCTATTTCTTTGCAGATTTGACAGACAAACTGGGAAGCTTTAAAACTTCCAGATAACCTGCATGTTTCCTCCTAAAATTATACTGAGTAGTGAGAGTATTGTGATGGATAAAACCAGTGCTAATTATTTCTAGTCCTAAAACCCTTTCCTTCTCTTCATCCTCACGTTACTCTACACAGCAAAACTCAGGAATTTCTCTTTCTCAGCAGCATTCTTTGTTGTTCTGAGTTCCTTTTCCTGTTCCCAGACTAGGTTTATATAATTATTGATACACAGACTCACTCCTGTTGCTATTTATGCCAAGTGTGATGAACTGGTGTGTAGAAAATAGATGTCTAATTATGGATGTGTTACCCTACCTGTATTATTGCCACTAAAATTCTTTCCAGTTGACTGGTTTTTGCCTTGTGGTTAGTGGATCATTCCTAGTCTTCTCCCAGAGCAGAGAAATTCACTGATTAGCAACAGACTTAAGAAGTTCAGATGTCTTGTGAATAGTGCTTTTGTTTTGGTTTGTTTTTTTTTAAGCAAAGAAGGGCAGTTAAAAAAAACACAACAAAGTTTTCTAGTGATTAAAATAAGTGCACTGCAAGTTGCATTTCACCTTTTAAACCAGCTGAGATATTAGTCTGATGACCCCGGAAAACAGCTTTTGCATCCAAATCAGTGGTAGCTCCAAGTGTAGTACTCCAGATCTAGTGTAGGTTGTCTGAGCAATCATTCTGTTGGATTACACTCAGAAGAATGCTGGTATGAGGAATAAACATCATTTAGATGCATAATTAGATAGGACGGAATGTGTAAAATCTGGGCACCCTGGTCTGGTGGGAGGAATCTCTGCCCATGGCAGGGGGCCAAAACTAGATGATCTGTAAGGTCCCTTTTAAACCAAACCATTCTGTGATTCAATGAAAATGAATCTCTAAAAGAAATCCTACAATGGCAATTGCAAATATATTTCCCATGGTCTTAAGAAAAAAGATTGCTCAGTGAAGTGGAGAACTGGTAAAATATTTATTCAAAGTCCATTATCTTTGAGTTTGCTTTGCATTTCAGGAAATATTCCTAGCTTTCTTTCTGACTGTTTTCATTAGCAGGATAGTCAGAGAGTTTCACATGTTATGTAAAGGATTGTGTCAGTAACAGAGATGAAATATGGAGATCAGTATGTGATCAGTATGTGAATGCTTCACAAAGACTCAGTTTAATTAAAAAATTGAACACTGAATCACTTTAACCAAGAATTTCATAATGTTACTGTGAGGACAAAATCAATTATGGTTAAATCAATTATGAAGTAATGGCCAAAGCTCACACAATATAATAACTTTGGTGGGAGCAGCTATGAGTTATTAACTGAGGTGCTCTAGTCCAGCTGTAGTTTGGATGATTGCCTTTTACTGCCCTGTCAAGCATATTTCACAGGATCACAGAATCCTTAGGGTTGGATGGGACCTCTGGGGATCATTTGATCCAACCCCCCAACAAGTCAGGGTCACACGTAGCAGGTGACGCAGGAATGTGTCCAGGGGGGTTTGCAATGTCTCCAGAGAGGAAGACCCCACAGCCCCCTGGGCAGCCTGTCCCAGTGCTCTGCCACCCTCAGTGGGAAGTTCTCCATGTCAGGGTATTGCATACAGCATCATTCAGCACTTCATCCCCAGTCCCAAGTCCACTGGACAATGTTGCTGCTTACTGATAAATGAGTTCCAGGACTCACTTCTTACAGGAGTGTTAAGGGTTTGGGCTAAGACAGCTCAAAAGTTGTTTAATCATAGAATCATGTAATAGTTTGATTGGAAGGAACCTTAAACAGCATCTCATTCCAACCCTCCTGCTGTGGGCAGGGACACTTTCCACTAGACCACATTTGCTCAATATCCTGTCTAACCTGGCCTGGAACACTGCGAGGGATGGGGCATCTGCAGCCTTTCTCAGCAGCCTGTTCCAGTGTCCCACCAACCTCACAGTAAAGAATTTCTTCCTAATATCTTATTTAAATTTACCCTCTTTCAGTTTAAAGGCATCAATCACCCTTTCTCATGTCACTAGAGGCCCTTGTAAAAAGTCCCTCTCCAGCTCTCTCATAGACCCACTTATGTAGTGGAAGGCTGCTCCAAGGTAGAAGTGGCCCCTAGAGAAGAACTGGGCTCTGTTCTCCAGACTTTTGTGGCACATTTGGACCTGAAGAAGGAAGTGTCTGTATTATGTGGTACTGAGGAGGTACAGCAACAGACCAAGCAAAGCTCCAAATGTGTGTTTTGAACCAGGAAGGAAGATAGAATACAAGTACCTTCACTGCAAAGTGACATATGATCATGGATTTGTATTGCCAGATTGGATTTAGGTGCTTCAATTTTGCTTCAGTGTCCTACTTTAGGTATGTAAGTCTTTTTGAACCTAGCCCTTAGATAGCAGCAAATGTTGTCATGGAAGGTTTGAATTACAAAAGCACTAGTCTGTGACATAAAAGAGCATTTTAAGTCCTGCATGAACAGTTCTGCCAGTAATCATGGACGCAACAGCATGTATTTCAAAATGACAAAGGTTAGAGAATGTGCATCTATTGCTAATGTATGTATCCTTCCTAAGGCCATGAAACAATCATTGGAAATTTAATGGTAGGAAACAGGTATCACACCAGTGCTGTGCTATGGCTGAGACTTTCATGATGATTTAGTATCCAGTATAATTCAAAAACCATAACTAAACCCTGTTTTATTGCCTATAATAAAATCTATAGATTTTGGGTGGATTTTCATTGTCTTACTGTCACTCGTTTACTTTTTTGCATCTGAAATGAAAATGTAATTTTTTTAAACTGTGGAATGAAAAAGTTGAGTACAATTAAGTGGTTTTTCAGCAGCCCCCTCCTGAAGAAGACAGTAAGAATGAGGGATTTATTTTTCAAACAATTTTTTTCCAGGCAGATATGTTCTTATTTATATGCAGTGTAGTAATTCACTTAGTTCTTACTGAATTCAAAGTTCTAACTAAAGTATCTTGGGTGACACCGTGAACTGAGTGAAATTAGTGGGACTACTGACAAAAACAAATCCAGAACAAGATCACATCCAGGATTTAAAGCCTCTGTATCTCTAACCTGGTCAGTAATGGTACTCAACCCCCTAAATCAGTAGTCAGGCTGTGTAATTGCCATGGTGTGAGAAGAGAGTGTCTGTCGGGAAGACATATGGAAGAGATTATCACACCATTTATGTAAAACTGCACCATCTTGGATGACTTGAGTTCTCACACATGTACTCCTTTCTCACAGCTTCCCCTCATGACCATCTAGACTCCTGCTTGGAATTTTGAGTTTGCAGCAGCCTTACAAGGGTATCTGGACTTGCCCAGGGGGCTTCATATTTAAACTTTCCTAAGTGCGTATTTCAATCCAGAGAGGATTAAAATATACTGAATCAAATGTCTGTAAAAAGGCCCTGGCCTCCTACACATATTTTTCTCCAGTTGTAGATGTCATTGTGCTACCTGCTGTACAAAACAGAACAGAAAGATGCTGTGGCTTACCAAGTAGTATTTGGAAGTGTTCCAAGGCAAATTAACAGACCAAGCTCTAACCAGTGCTTGCCCAACCATTAGAAAACTTAGTAAGCTGTGAAAGAATGCAGTTTGCTCTACAGTTTTCTCCCTGTGAAATGCACAGACTAAAACCATTTTTGCAGTCAGTGGGAATTAAGGTCTATCTAAATGTTCTCTGTGGTTGTAGGTTCATCCTCACAGTGAATGAAGACCTCTCTCTGCTCTGCTTTTCCCTCCATTTAAGTGAGTGCCAAAAGTAGCGCTGAGCTTGAAGGGAAGAGGAGTCAAACATTTATTATATCCTGGCCACCCAGAGGGGGAAAAACATTGGTCCTACAAATGAAGCAGCATTTGCTTGACCTTTCTTTAAATGAATTTTACTCAATAGGTTGTTTTTTTTTTTCTAGTGAGGTTATGTTATGTCCCAAATCAGAGAGTACTTTTCAAAAAGTACTTCCATACTAAACTTACTGAATAGCTTACAAATTTGTAGGTAACGAAAAGGAATCAGGGTGCAAAGTAGTAAATATCTTACAGGTTTTGGTTTGCTATGTAATTGGTACTGCAGTTTTACACATCTTTGGCTTTTCCCTTTTTATAAGTAATTACCTTGGTTTCTAGTCAAACCAGACTCTACAGGTTGCGTTTGTGAGCCTTGAGCCATTTATTATCAATGGACTTGCT
This sequence comes from Geospiza fortis, assembly GCF_000277835.1. Taxonomy (NCBI): domain Eukaryota; kingdom Metazoa; phylum Chordata; class Aves; order Passeriformes; family Thraupidae; genus Geospiza; species Geospiza fortis. Next base: position 3,102,856 of record NW_005054363.1, read on the forward strand.
TTTTATTGTGAAATCCCTTACTCCAACAAGTTACTGTGTCAAGACATACAACTGAGTTTGTAGTCACCTATGGCCAGTGCAGCTCATGGCAGCCTTTATTAGTTGGGACATCCGTGTAACTCCTCAGACAGTGAACTGCAGGACAGCTGAACCAAACTTCTCTCTGAAATATTTCAAGATGTAGTTGTAGGTGATAATATTGCCTCTACAGCTGCTTTCCATGGGTAAGAACAGGAGCACGGCAAGTGGCTACTTATGAGGCAGCATGTTTTTATTTTCACAATAGTGAGCCTTTCCAGCCATGCTGGCTGTGGTACAGCTGAAATCTCACAGCAAGCAAATATTATAGTTCCATGCAGGTAACTGTGATAGGTGTAGTTACATGGAGGTTCAGACTATCAGCACACTTAATCTTGCCTGCTACCACTGGGTCTGCCCCTCACCTTTTCCTGCATGCATCCTGTAACAGTGGGCACTTAAGTGGTTTGCTTGGTTTTTTGTTAGTTTGCTTTGGAGGGATTTATGCTTTGTTTGTTTGTTTATTGCGTTTTTTAGGGGGTGTATTTTTTTAAAAAATGAAACCAAAACCCTATCCCATTTTGCAGCCGTCTGGGTGTTCCCTGCTACACAATACAGAACTAATTGTATGGTTTTTGTCAGTGGTTACAATTTTATTGTCATATAAAATAAACAGGTCAAATGTTCTTGCCCATTTTAAATACTTGTAGAAATAAAATTTATTTTTAAATTAATACATGTTAAAAACCTCAGTATTATATAATAGGGTTAGTCATGTTTAACCATACTGTCTGTACATAGCTAGAAGATATATTTTTTCCTACTCTAGATAATATTCCATGTTTAGAGGGTATTATTTTGTAAACACTTAAGCATGTGATCTGCCTTATACTAAAAAGAAGTCCTGATGGCTGCTGTTGGCCTGGTTACCTGTGAAAAGTTAGGCAAAAGCCTGCAAGACTGGGACACATTTCAGAGAACAAGTAGTTGCTTTTTCTTGTGCAGATATTTTCATGTTCATTTTCAACAGATTTTATCAGAGAAATGGAAATTATTACAGTAGGAACTTCTGGTGTTTTGAGACAAATAGCAAGTCACTAATAATGTAACCAAACCATCTTCATGAAGTTGCAAGTGCTTTGGCAGAAACCCCTTTCTAACCAACCTGCAGATGAGTTGGGGCAGTGTTGTGTGTTTTACCCAAGTTCCACATGTGGTACTCAGGGCAGTTCTCCCCGGCTTTGTCATTAAATAGCAGATGTAAAGTAAATGTTTGAAGTATAAGTTGACTGTATTTGAAGCATAAGGGTGATGAAAGTGATGCATTATGTCACTGTAACACATTGACATTATCAATTATGTGTTATTAAACAGCTTAGCTAACTGAATGATTTACCTTGTGTTTAACTGCCTCTTTCAATTAAAAGTAGCAAATGCTGTAGAAGTGGGGCACAGTCATAGAAACCATATATTTTCTCCTGTTAACACCAGCACTGTTGACATGCAAGTGATGGGAGTGTTGGCATTTTGCTGCAGGCTCTAATGGGCTAGTTTAAATGGCCTAAAAAAAGTGATTAATGATTAGGAACAGGAGTGTTACACAGCTTCACAGCTCTTTTCCTCAATGCATTTCCATTTGCGTCAACCGGCTGCACACTTGGGAGGTGTTATTTCAAAGTAGTCAACACAGGGGCATTTTTCTACTACCATTTGTTTCTATTTCTTAGGTCCCTTTGGTTGTGCAGATATAGCTAGTGTTTCCTTAAAGCTGTAAGCTTTAGTGATAAAGGAGGATATCCAATCCTGGTGACTGATATCTAAAACTGTGGAACACTATTGTAGTTTCAAAATATCTTTGCCATCACCCTGCTTACTCCTGTTTGGTTTATTGTGTTGGAAATAATCTAAAGGTTCCTCTTGGAGTAACTGAAGCACTTCATCAACCAGTACATGATTCCCCTCTGCTATTCACTTGATTTTTGCAAGCAGTAATTTGTACATTAGTCCTGCTTGTTTGTAATGGGTAACTGTCCACCCCTAAGCCCTCCCTTTATATACATGGATACACATCTACATATATATCTGTTATGTGTATTTCTTTGGGATCTGAGATCAATAGGCACTGCTGCAACACTCCCACCCCAAGTAATAATTAAAACTTTAATCCCTCTCACCCCAAGTAATAATTAGGTGCCATGAGTCGAAAAAACAAGTAGTTCCAAAAGAAAATTAAAAATAAGGTTGGAAAATCCAGCATCTCACTCTTTTTAATGAACCTTCAGAGAGTGAGGTGTCTAGCAGACATAATGCATTCTCTTTGCTCTTTCAAGCTAAGGCAATATCAAACACTGGAGTAGAGGGGATTGAACACTCAAGGGGAAGATATCTTGTACTTTTTGGAAGTTTATTTCACTGTACTGAGATCTTAGAGCTTGTGGCTGAAAGTCAGCACTTGCTCTCAGGTATCGTGTTGCAAGAGAAGGAAATACATTTTCTTAGAACAGGACATTTGTGTAGTATTTTAGTTGCTAGCATTTTTTTAGTCATCAAAGTGTGAAGCTAACTCTTAGCTGTGTACAAATTCAGCTAAGTTATCTGTATAAGAAACTTTAAAAAAAAAAGTTCATACAAAAATTTGGAAGGCAGAGGGGAAAGGTGGGGTTTAGGTTTAGAGTGCAGTGGTGTTGACTGCAGCACATATACTAGAGACACTCTTTTGCAGAATAGAAATGATGCCAAACAGATCTGCAGTGTCTGTGGGGGAATAAGCAGTGGCTCAAAGGTGAGCATATCACCAACTTGGCTTGTCCTTGAATGTGGTGTTCAAGGTGCTATTGTAGCTCGTGTTCCTTTTTAATGCTATTTTTAGGAAACTAAGGCTGAGGCAGGCATGCTAAGACTCCATGTGTGTGTTTGTTCTCTGGCTTTGCAGTACCTTTGACTCAGCTGATGGACTTCAGCCAAGCATATCAGAGAAGGAAGAATCCAAAAATCATTATGGTCCAACCTGTTTCTTGAATAAAATGTGTCCAGGTGGAGGAGGAAGCTGTAACTCTGTGTGGTGGGGAGTGTGGTCAGAGGCTTTGGTTAAAGTCGAGTGTTTTAAGATGAGAGAATGCAGACTGGGGAGTGCAGCTGGGAGTACCCCCAGGGCTGTAATGGTGTTTGACATGGCAAACAACTGCAAACCCCATCTGAGAAATAGCAGGCCTTGATAGTCCTGCTGCTGACACAGCTACTTGTTACATCTGAGAGATTCTCCTCTTGTTTGCGCAGTACATAGAGGGCAGTTTAGATGAGTTTTCTTGTCTGCATATGCACGGGCCAGAATATGAATAAGTTTTACTACAGGTGTGAAAAGCTGCTTCCCTTCTTCCTCCTTATCCTTATGAGGACATTTAGCTTATCAGTAGCCACTTGAATGTCTTGGTTGGTTTTTCTATTTATTTATTTATTTTATTATATTTTAGTTTTGCACAGACGTTTTCTGTTTGGGGAGCCCGCATTTCTAGTCCTTGGCTGGGCTATGTAAAGCAGGGGAACATCTGCTTTACATAGTTTGCAAGTGTTACTTATTAACTCAAGCTCCCCAAATTCGGGCAGTTCCCAGGCCAGGCTCAGCCTGCTACTTGTCCTTTGGAAGCACGTGTTGAAGTTCATTACACACATTTATTCTTCAGTTTTCTGCTTGGCTTGGATTTGCTTCTAAGATTCTGTTCTGAGACGATGATGTAAACTATATAATAATTTAAAAAATATCTATTTTTTTCCTTAGGCACCCGTGCAGCACTTTTCCCCCTGTAGTTCATAGTAGTACTGCTTGTGGGCAGGTTTCAAAGGAATCTCATCTCCATATGGTTTTACCCGATAATCCTTTATCCACCATCTTCAGCTCTCATTCCGTTGCTTTCTTGCCTGTGGCTACGTTTCTATCTCTGCATCAATTAGCACAGTGATTTATACAACAAGCAAGCAGTTTAGAGGTAATGGTACACAATTAACATCTCATTCCACCATAAAGGGTATGCTAAATACCCCAGTCACTGCTTTCTCTGCCTGGAATTGAAATAAGTGTTTGTCCTAATTCATATGCTATCTGATGTGAAGTGGGCCTGCTTTGTACGGCACTACACCATTAATCTAATTATAGATAGCTGCAAATGAAGTGCTGTCTGAGCACAGAGACTGAAGAAAATAGCGCTTTTGTCATTTAGCATGACTCTGTGAAGCAAGATCGCACTTTACACGGCAGCACGGCAAAATGGGAATCTGAATAATATCGCTGCCTGTTGCATCTTTTCTAATTACAACAGCATTGTAAACACAACTGGGCGCTGATATAAATAGAGCTGTAGATACGCTGTCATGTGGGTTGTAGGAGAAAATCCTTAGTGTGCTGTTGTATTAAATGATGCATCCTGATTGACAGCTACCTTGAGACTGCGCTGATGGAGTTGTCAAAGCATTGTGCGACCGCGCTGCTCCGGCGGCGGCGGCAGCTGCGGCTCCCGGCCGGGCGGGAGGACATCGCCGGCTCCCCGTCTGTCTGTCTGTCCTTCCGCTCCCGGCCTTGCCGCCCTCGGCTCTGCCCGCCCGGCCTCCGAACGCAGCGGAGGGAAGCTGCTTTTTGCATGGCTTTAACCCTCGGTAGGTTTCTCTAGAGTGTTAATTACGTATCACACAAGGAATGGAAAGTGGGAAGTGCGGCTGAATTGCGAGTCTAATTAAGTTTCTGCTGCTGGAGTGTGTACTACGTGGTGGTGAGGCTCCTCTCGGTCCTCGGCTCTGCCCGCCCGGCCTCCGAACGCAGCGGAGGGAAGCTGCTTTTTGCATGGCTTTAACCCTCGGTAGGTTTCTCTAGAGTGTTAATTACGTATCACACAAGGAATGGAAAGTGGGAAGTGCGGCTGAATTGCGAGTCTAATTAAGTTTCTGCTGCTGGAGTGTGTACTACGTGGTGGTGAGGCTCCTCTCGGTTTTCTTTCCCTTTTGCTGCTGCTAGAGGCTTATGATTTTTGTGACTTCGTATTTTTATTTTTGTTATTTTTTTCATTAGCTGTCTCTGTGGCAGTTTGTGTTTGCTCCTCCATCAGACTAAGAGTGCTCTTATTTTGTGCAGGTGTTAATGCCAATCCTCACCACCACCCTGTGGAAGCAAATTAGCTCTAGAACTCTGAGCTCGGGGGAAAAAAGTGATTTGCAAAATGTCCTTTATCTCCTTGTTCAGTAAGGAGTCCTTGACTCTCAAAGAAGGTGGTGTCTGACATCGTTGAGTAATATGGAATAAATATTTCCTCCTTAGATGCTGTGGTGGAAATCTAAGCAAGGGTATGGTCATGATGTTGATGTGTATAATGGTTAATAAAAAAGGCAGCGTGCTCTTTGTGTTTGGAACTGGAACATTGCTCGGGATTGCTTCCCCTGAATACAGAATAATGTACTCGAGTGAATTGATGACGTCAAACCACAGGTGACAACAGTGAAGTGACTTGAGGCGGGACGTGGATTAGGAATGCTGAAGGGAAATTATGTGACCACAGTTAATACATTTCACTGGTTCCAAACCCCAGACTGTGAGGCTAGTGAAAATAATGAAGACACAGAGCAGACAATTTCTCTACTGAAATCTGAGCTACGTAAGATTTTCACCCTTCTGACCACAGGAATGACAGACATTTGAAAAACATGGTTGAACATTTAGGTAAAGCATGCTGAAAATCCACATCTGGTCAGCAGTCCAAACACTAACATAAGTAACATATGGGTAGTGATTACTCTATAAAATCTCCAATGGAGTTTGAACATTTACAGCTTCTGGGGACATGAGTTTCAAGTGTACAGGGAAGATCATATTTAATAAACTAATGTGAGGTGTAACAGAGTGCAATTTTGAACATTTTGGTGAAGATAGGCCTAATATTCTGATGTATATGGTAAGGGAACCATATCTGTGCGAACTACAGAACTTGTTTGAAGCACAGATGGGGCAAAATATGCCCTGGCCATCTTTTTTTGTAGCAGTCAGTCTACTTGCCTACTGACTTGGAAGATCAGTAGGGAATGTACTGACGAAAAACAATCCACAAAACCCAAGGTATAATTTTCACTGTATTTGGTTTCTTCTCTCCTGCCCCCACCCTGTATTGCTATTACTGCACCTTTTTGTGTACTTATTTTTGTTTGGGAGATTTGGTTGTAAGAGGTAATTTTGCATTTTACATAAACATCCAATTTAGTGGGAGAGGTCGGACAGGATGCTGTTACCCTTAGAAAACTATTAAGTAACATCACTTTTCCCTACTATAATTTTTGTCAACTGACTGTGGACTCCAGTGGTCTGGTGGAAAAGAAACACCTGTTTTGTGCCATCAAAAGCTGTATGGCTCCTTTTGGTACTGCTTTATTGACTTAGGCTGGCAGAATTGGGCTTTGAAACCCTGTGGAGCGGAGCAGTGGCTGGTGACAAGTACTCATCAGCACAGATCTGATGGCTAGCAGATTTCCCTGCTCTCAGAGTCCACCTGCAATCTATTTATGACTCTAACAAATGTTTGTTCTGGTTTAGGCCAGTGGAAACCTCCTGGTCCCTATTTATAACCCAAACTTAACAACCTTCCCCAATTTACACCCCCTTCTTTCTCCCATCTTCTCCTCCTCCTCCTGAGCATAAAGGAAGAAAATCAGAACCTCATCCGCACTTGGTTAGCAGCATATCAAAACTTCTGCTTCCTATGTTCAGCATTGTTCTCGCTAAATCAAAGGCATAGCAGTAGCGTTTGTCATGTAATGAAAATACATGGTATTTTCTTAATTGTCTTTGTTGTGGCACCACTGGTGGGCATTGTTTGACGAGGTCTTCCAGAGAGTCCTGTGCTCTCACTGAGCTGCACCTGGGTTGGGTGAACAGCACCCTGCACCCCACTCCACAACTCCTCTCCAGGGATAAGGAGCAGCATCACAAAGGGATATTTATGCAGGTATTTAGTGGGGTCCAGCCAGCAGCAGAAATACATCAAAGGTAATCTTAGAGAAGGAACCTTTCTTTGCGCTATGTCTTTTTATATTCTGAAAGGTCATTTGTGAACCAACTGTACCAAAAAAGGCCTTTCCCCAGAAGTTTACTGTTGTTATTTTTTACTTTTTGATTACAGTAACTTGCTTATCCCCCAAACAGACTAAAGAACAATAAACAAATACAAAGGAAAAGGAACAGCTCATCAATAACAAAGACCTGCGTTTTAAAGCTTTGAGAGTACTGACTCTTACATCTCACTCCAAGCAAAGCAGGAGTCCTGCAGAGAAAGGAATCTAAAAGATATGAAAATTATAAAGATAGTAAAAACAATGTTTGGTAGGGATATTTTAGCTTGATGTGGAGAACTGAGCTTTAAAGTGCAGCATACTGAGGAATGTGTTTTTCCCCCACTGCTGAATGTTGTGAAGCACATAGGGAATTCTGTATTTCAACCCCTGTGAAATACTGTACCCTAGATTAATGCAGAAGGTCTGGCTTTCTCTTCAAGTTTAAATTTTGAAATTGGGCAGCTCAGGAGTGTTAATGTAGCTTAAGAAAACGAAATGGCATCTGAACCTAATCCTTTGAAATCATATCAAAATAGTCTCTTGCAAGAGGCAACAATACAGTACACAAATATAACTTATTTCTGCATTCTTCCTTTTTTTATTTCTTCAAAAAAAAATTTCAAACTCTTGAGTACAAAGAAGACACCAACCATGGATACTGAAACTGTGCAATTTGTTGTAATTATATTCCCCCCCATAGATTTAATGAAGGACTTTTAAGTACAATTTATCTTTGATAAATAGTCCCTCTACACAGAATGTTTATTAGATTGACAGCAGAATACACTCTGCAAGCTTTTTTTCCTTGCCACTTATGACTCAGATGAATTTTAATAGGAGTAAAAAGCTTTTATTTGCACAGTAATTTCACTTAAGGATCATATCCTTCAGAAACTGGCAGACACTTGTATGTCTTGATTGCAAAACAGACACTCAAGAGTAAAGAAACATGCATAAGATGTTATTATTTGACTTGTCACACTGCTGCAATTCTATTTGCAGCTTATGTCACCAATTCTCCTATGGGCATCGCCCGCCGTGTCCCTGCACACAGAGCGTGTGTCCGTGTGTGCTCGCACACATGCACCTGGAAGAGGGCTGTATCAGCCTGGAAAGGGAGCTGTGATCAGCCTGGACGCGGTGCCTTGAGCTGGGAGAGGGCTGGCTGTGCTTTGGGGTGGAAATCCTGAGTGCCACAGCCTCGCTGGCCATGGTGATGCCTGTGGGAGCCTTGGGGTTAAAGCTGCTTTCTGCATTAAAAATGGTGCTGGTTTCCCCCTGCCACGGCATTTGTGACCGAGGCACATGGCTGGGAATGGTCGTCAAATTTTGGGATGCTACTTCCAGCTCCAGGGAGCATTGCTGTGGTGTTTTACTACACTTACTGGGCTGTGGTGGCAGGATCGGTTCACGTAACTGTTTGCCTCTGTTTCTGGTTAGAAGGAGTATTTCCGAGTGACTGGCTACACTGTTCATCTCACAAATGTTGTGTGCCCACACACCATTTACGGAGGATGATTATCCTCTGTTACATTGTTTTAATTCGGCTTTGAAAGCTGCATTTTGAAGATGTCACTTCAGAGTTAATCACCTTTTGCATGTATTTCTAATACCTTGTTCTGCTTCCTACAGAAGCAGAAGGTAGAGTCCCCCTTTACCTTCACCAGAAGGATATCGGATTTTTTCTGTCCATGTAAAAATGAAAAGTAAAGACATTTTATTGTTAATAAAACAATAGCTAATTGTTTTGGAGGAAAACATACTGTTCCAAGCAAGGTGTTGAACTTTAGATCAGCAAAATACGCATTTGAATTGTAAATGCCGTCCGTCGGATGCTTATTATTAAAACCTTTGTTTAAATTATTGATGAAGTGCGGTGCTGGCCTTCGCTCGGTGTGCCCTGGCGAGGCGCGAGTGTCGCACAGAGACCTGCTGCCATCTACTGGCTCCGTGCGCTCCCTCCCGGGTGCCGGCCGGCCGTCCGTCCGTCCGTCTGAGGGCAGGGAGCTCGCCAAGTAATGGCAAGGTTTTAAAGACTAAAAGCTCTGGGGCCGAAATCACTTTAGGCAATATTTGTTTGCCTTCCGAAGGGTTTCGTTTAAAGGGAGGCTCTCACCTGAGGGTCTTCATATTCCCCTCTGATTTTAATCCATATAGAACATACTAGAGAAAACAATACTTTCTCCAGATAGGTAATGGCTGCTGAATGGGTTTTATTGCAGATAAAGCATATTCAATACAACGATGTTTTATTGTTCTGCTTATGCATAAAAAATCAGAATTGAAATGGAATTAATAGGTTTTAATTGCAAAATCTGAGCAAATTACTAACTTCAAACATTAAATACATGGTAAATGTTTAAAAGGTAAACATAATGTTTAAGATCAGTCGTGTCATTGACAGTCTGCCAGCCTTTCCCAAAAGGTCAATTTCCAGTTCATCACTGCACTGGAAAGGAATCCCTCAATATTCCTTCTCCACCAAAGATAATGTACAGCAAGCATAAGGACGTTTTGGTTTTTAAATTTGAATCTCTCCTCTCTACCCCCAATTTTAAAATGAGTCTGACATCTTCTTACTGTACTTGATTCTTTGGTTTTATGTGCCCTTTGCTGCAGACTGGGGTTGCATATTTTTCTTTCTACATCATGAAAATGAAACTGAATAAAGATTTCAAACAGTGTTTTTTAGACACTCCTGTGAAGAACAGCTAACAGATATATTACATAAAAACATGCCATAAAATAATGCAGGTTATTGACTGGAATTCACCAAGGTACAGTTTTCTAAACCAGTCCTCTTCCTATTCTTTAGTACAAATTGCAAATCCTGACGAAGGTTGCTGCGGAGCTGAGCAAGTACATGCCAGAGAAAGCAGCAGAGGACACCTCCAGCATTTTGAGATCTCCCATGCCTGGAACAGTGGTGGCAGTTTCTGTCAAGCCTGGGGACATGGTAAGAAATGTGATCTATATATCTGCATTTTCATTATATATGCCACAGAAATTTCACCTTGGTGCAACTGAAACTACAGGTCACACGGTTTGGTGTGAGGTTTTTTGTTGTCTTGGTTTTGTTTCTTTTTTTTTTTAATCACCTGTAGAATAAAGTGTGCTGAAAGATGTGTGCTGTTTTTAGTTTGAATTTTAAAAACTAAGAAGGAAAACCAATTCAAATTACACTGGCTTTAAAAGAAAAAAAAATCAGCCTGGTACAAGTTCACAGCAGAAACTCAAAGAGATAGCTTGGTTTTGTATCCCAAATACCTTGAGGGGCAGGACAAGTACAAGGGAGAAAATGGTAAGTAAATTCACGTAAGCGTGTGTGTGTGTATGTATGTATGTATCTATCTATTTATATCTAAAAGCTGTTAGTGCTAGCAGGAGGAAATTGTTGATTTTCTGCCCTGAAGTAATAAAAATATTACTTGAAAAAAAGGGGACATGGGACAGATATTTAACTTTACCTGTTGTTGTTGTTGTTGTTGTTGGTTTTTTTTTTTTTGTTTTGTTTTTTTAAGAAGCCATGTGTTATCATTTTGCAAAACACATGAGTTGGGAATTCTATGCTGGGAATTTCCTGGCTCATGTGGTAGTCTTCTTGTCTTGGAGAAGAAATGAACTTTCCATACAGAATGGCTAGGGATTATGCTGTTGCTGGTCTGGGGATTTCCAGTCCTCCTTACCTCACATTGAGTTGGAAACACATTTTTGTTTTAAAGTTGTGTATAAACACTGACTTGAACTCAGCTTTATATGAAATTCTACCACATTGTATCATATGTTATTTCTAAGGTCGTGGCCCTTACGTCTCATAACCACTGAAAACCAGGTAGTGAGAGCAGACACAGGAGTATTTGAATCAGATGGTGCATATTCATTTTAAAGTACTGTCTTCAGTGAAATGATGCCATAAACATGTATGTAGCACTTAGATACAAAAGGAAGCTTCATTCACAGGGTTCATAATTTATGGCAATGAAACCTAGATTTTCTTGAAAGATGATTCAAAAATGGGATCAAGATCTGAAATTCAAAATCAGGATTGCACTTATTACGTGGCAGTCATCGATCATGCTGGCAAAGTGGTATATTTGCTTACATTTTGCTATTATACCACCTTTGGTTTTAAAGTACATGGTTGTTTCTGTCTGTGTTCAGTGAAAACAGAGTCATCATATTAATATAGAAGATCTGTAGGTGCTAATGTTTGTAGTAATGAAATAGAGACATTTCAGAGGAAACAGATCTAAGTTAAGCTGGTAAGAAATAAAAAATTCTTTTAGCTTCTACACTTAGCTCTCTTGTCTATGATCTATACACACACAGTTCAGATACTTTAAAACAAATGAACAATATTCAATTAAAATATTCTTTATGTCATGACATGGACAGAGGAATCTGCTTTCTTTGTCAAGGGCAAAACAAGTGGCTGAATGAGGAAGATTGTAAGCAAATACTTTTTGTGAAGAATTAAGGGAAACATTTTTAAGTAAAGGATTTTAAGACTTTAAACATTTGTTTAATATTTATTTTTGGGAAGTTAATTCTAAATGTTACCAGCCTTCTTGCCCTGAAGAATAGTTCTTGTTGTCTTGAAAGAATATAATCAGTGGAGAAGGAGGCCAGAGCCTAAGGGATTTTAAGTAAATAAATAAATGAACCTCCCTCCACAAATCTACAAGTGGTGCTGTGCATCAGAGCACAAGTCGTTAAATAATGTGTGTGAGATTTCTTTTTTCCCTTCTCCTCTCCTGCAGCTTTTTGCTGGAGGCACTGAGTGGCAGAGCATTTGAACAGCATAATCTATGTTCTGCTGACCTGAGCTTGTCATTGCTAATTGTGTGGCTTTAATTGCAAAAAACACATTTGCGTTCTTGAAAAGGGTTTAGCTTAAATCCTTCCTTTTCAGGACTAGTGTCAAAACGTTAGAAAAAAAGCGAGGCAGCCAGCGAATGAGGGTAACATCAGCTCTCGGCTCTGAATTAGCAGCGGGATGGTGGGATTCAGATTACTCCTCTTGGCTGTCTGTCACAAACCAGCTCACCCACTACAGCTGCTGAAGGCATGATGGGCAGGGAACTGTAGCTCCTTGATAAATGCAGCTCTTTTTGTTGCACTGCTTGGGAAAAGTCTGATTTCTTTAGTGCGCTGGAGAAATGGGAATTTAAGTAGCTCCTATTCTGTGTGCTTGCCGCTGGGTTTGGCAGTTCAGATTTGCACGGTGTGTGAAAACAGCACAGCTGAAAAATGGGAGAAGGTGAGGTAGTTGTCCATCCTTCCCCTCAGGTGTTGCTGCTGCTAGCAATAAAGCTGTCAGGTTATAGCTGCTCTGAGGCTGCTTGCCCTGAGCTGTGAGCTGGGCACTACAGTGCTAGTGCAGCACAGTCCCTGTGCTCACAGAGATGCTGTCAGAGCGGTCAGGAGCATGGGGAGCTGAGCTGCCATCCCCCTCCCTTCAGGTGTAACTTTACAAATGGTGAAAAAGCACCGAGAGAGGCTCACCTCATCTTTGTGTGCCTGGCCGTGCTCGCAAACCCGTGTTTATTGCCCACGGTTCAGCTCCAGGGCACCGCGCCCGGCCAGGTAAAACACATGGTGTTTGTTAGTCCCTCTCCGTGTTTCTGCAGCCAAACGAGGGGGCAGTGCTCATCCCTGGGTAAGTGTTCCCCCCTCGATGTGTCATTGTTTTTACTTGAAGCATAGTGTTCTCTTTCGGCTGCTGTTGCTGAGAAATGCTTTGGTCTGGTGAAGCCTGATAGGAGATTGCGTGAGCATCCTCTATCCAGCTGGTCTGATAAGCAGTTTTCAATTCATTTTTTGCCAAAAGATATTGCATATGCAAGGAATTTATTTTCTTTTGTCTGTAAGATGATCTGTAGATTTTAGTAACACAGTGGGGAAGTGCTGTTTGTCATTTAGAGAGAGGCAGAACTTGTGATGCTGCCAATTTCTTTAGGTTTTTAGTTACTTTCTACTTTCTTTATTTTCCTTCATGTGATCAGAAGACTGTAATTAGTTGTCACTCAGTTATTCCTGGAAGCACAATGAAGGCACTCAGAAGCAGAAAGCAACATAAACAATGAAACAGAAATCTGGCTGACTAGAAAGAAGGTTAATATTATTTAGGGTAAGAAGATTTAAATTTAGATTGCATTCCTCGTAACACTGTCCAATTTATATAGGAAATATATCCCTTATTGGGGAATGTTTGTATATTTGTTTTCTAAGTAGTTGTTAATGATTGTGTGCATTAGGATGAAATTTGTATTTGGGAGAATTAATTACTTTTTGGTCCCCCATGGTGCCATAGGCCAGAGAAACCACTGGACTTCAAGAGTCCAGGCAAGTAATTCACTCTGTTTTCACTAACCCTGGTGGCAGCACAAGCCAGCCCTAGTAGCACACAGCAGGATTTTTATGCCACAGTGTGGAGAAGGCACTGCACATGGTTCTAATCTCACCATAGCTATCCACAAAGACAGTGCCATAAAAACTAATAAAGCTGCACAAATTCCTTTATTTACTCAGAGGGCAGGACATGGATGGGCACTTGAAAATACTACTTTGTATTGAGTTGTTTGGTGTGGTTTTTGTGCACGTAGGATTCTGTGCACTGAAAGTGCAGGAGAGGGGAGAGCTCTAGAAATCCTAATAGGTGCACAGGTAAAGCAGTGTTGTTGTTCCTAAAGCAAACACACCCAAAGTGTTCCCACCACTGATTCCAAATTTGGTAGTCTGGACTGTCCACAGCAACAAAGAAAGATCTTAGCTGTCCTGATTGCCTTGCAGCCTTTGCTATATTTTCACCTTTGAACATAGCTTTTGCTTTTTCAGTTTTCTGTCTGTCAGGAATATGAAGGTGTTTTTCTTTTAGCTGTATGCTTCTTTTGGTTGTTTTTCCTTTTTAATAACCTTAGCCAGGACAGGTGTTGTTAGTAAGCTAGGCATTGGTCAATAAGCCAATGCCTAATAGCTGGCAGCCTAAATCACTTTAATGATTCCCCTCCACACTTAAATATGTAAAAGGAAAGCACCCCTGGGTGAGCACCCCAATGTTACTGAGTCTTTGAGGACTACAGCCAAAAGAAGACGATTAATTATTTTCACCAAAGTTTCTAAATTGCCTCTCTTTCCAATAGATTAAGATTACTCCAGGTTTTATAAGTTATCACAATTCAAGCCATTTTTATATGTACTTTTCTCATATAAAAATTCCTTATGATTTCAGCTAGTGTAGCTATGGCCATTAATACTGCATGGGATGAATTTTTTCATATGAATGGCAGCTGTTAAATGTAGATGCTAATTGTCTCAGTAATTTCAAAATTGGGTACCTTGAAGGCTGCTTTTTTAGTTGTATAACTTAGGAAAGACACTACTGTGTTTCCACCTTTTAAAAGTAATTAAAGAAAAAAGTTTTAAACTGCATTCATCTTTCAGTTCAGCTGCATGCATTTTATTTAAATTTCTCTTGTTATTCTTTAGAAGAATAGTTTTTAAGAAAATCTTTATTCACAATTTTCCATCTCACAAGCCTTGGTAAGTTTTGCCATGGGAAAATATGTTTTGTTTGACCTCTACTGCTGAAATGCTCACTACTAAAAAAGCAAAACAAAAGAGCTTTCTAAATTCTATTTGTCACATTCATTCTTCATCTGAAAGAAAAGGTGATGTTTTAACCTTACCTGTTGCCATCAGGCAGTTGTGTGTTGCTTAAAGTTGTATTTGCCATTCAGACCTCAAAATCCTAAAAAAAAATCTCTTTTCAAATCTCATACTAATTGGAATTTATAGCAGAGAAACAACATCCAGGTTAAAACAGAAAAAATATATTTGCTTAAGTTTCACATTCAGTTGGATAATTATGGTATCAATGATTTAGTAAGATATTATTTAATTCAAATACCACTTTTCTCTTGTGTATGAATGTTTTTTTTCTTTTGTTGTCTTTCCTTTTTCTTTCCCTTTCCCTCCTTTCCTCACTCCTGTTCTTCAGAGCAAATACAAACTCCACTTGTCAGTTGAAGGGAATTTGCAAACTTGACAAAATATGGTCACAAAACTTACATAGTTTTTATGATTCTATGTATTTGACAATTTTCTTGGGGTTTATCTTCTGGAGGAAAAAGCCCTGTTGGTAAACAGGAAATGTTCATGGTTGTACAATACTCAGAGTAAATGTAATTAAATACTTCACCGTCTTTATTACATGGGGCCATGAGTAATAATTGTAGTTACATTTTTAAAAAAATTAACTATAACAGTATTTCATAATGTATTTTTTTATATTTAACTTGAAAAAATTTTACTATATATTTCATGCAATTGCACAGTCTGAGATTTTTGTTTCAGTACAGTGCAATTAAGAAGGAAATCCTATTATGATAAGTTAGAAATAATGAATATTATCAGAGTTTCCTCCTAGGAGAAAAAATGTTACCAATCCTTTGAGAAGAATTCATACAATTTTTAAATTATTATTTTGGTGTGCTTTGCCTTTTCAAGTAATAAACAACTTTTTAGCTGTTACTAAAAAAGTTGATTGGTACAGATTAGGCTGAGTTAGCAGAGGAATAGCCCCACAAGTGCTCGGCCTGAATATCACTTGCCCAGCACCCTGGGATGGCAGAGGCAGTTGGGGCAGTGTGTTTTGGATAAGTGGGAGTGCAATGACCAGTGCTGATTGCTGTCAGGGGGACATCAGTGACCTTCAGTCAGAGGTCAGAAGATGTGGGATGTGCTATGTTCAGCTTCATTTGTTAAAGGAGTGTGGCAAAAAAAGTTTAGTAATGATTTGTCAAGTACTATTAATTGCTGCTAATTATATTTGCAGTTCTGTAGCTCTGGTTTCAAAGTTAATTTGGAAAGAAGAGAAAACTTGCACTAATTATTTTACATGGTAATGGACAATGCCAAGGAATTGCAATTGTTGCTTATCCAATTCTTCTTGATTTGTTTTCTTGTTGGATGCTGGCTGCCAGATTGCCAATAAGTCAGAGAGAAAAATGTCTGGGAAGGGAATGATACCAGCATGGACTAAATTTAAACAACAAATAAACAAACAAAATTCCCAGTATCTTCATAAATAGTGAACATATATTTAATTCACTGCTCAGTGATTTTGCACAAGCACAAACAAGGTGCATGTTTGCAGTTATTTTGCAGAAGGCTGCAAGAGAGGATAACTCTCTTTCACATGGCACTATCTTGCATTGTCCCTTTTCACTTAAAAGGCTCAACAGGGACTTAAGCTTCAGTACAGTGGAAATTGTGAGTGGTGTTTACTGGTGTCTTCCCAAAGATGAGGAAGGAGATACCAATAAAACACAACTCTCACTTCACTTCAACCAAATCTAAGCTCGTATTTGCTTCGGGCTGTCATTGTTTTTTTCCACTTCAGCTCCAAGAGCCTTAAAATGTTCCGCATCAGAGCACCTGTGTTCTAAATATAATGGTCTTAAAAATGTAATTGAGGGATTTTCACTTTTGTAGGCAAATCAGCAGGGTTGATATTGATCCGTCTTTTTAGGGAGCCACAGTGCAGCAGAAGGTGATACTGTAGAGGGCCCCGTAAACCCTCGGAGCCTTCTGTCTAATTTGGCAGAAAAACACAGAATGTCGGACAACAAAAGAACGATCCGATTCCGTAAGAAATCTTCATCCCTCCCACCTCCTTTTCACAAGATAAAAAAAAGAGACTTAATTTTTTCAGCTGCACACAATGATTTGGTGCTCACTCTTGCATTGAAACAGTTGCTGTCAAAACAGGCAGGAAACAGTTTTCTTTTAATTGCTGAAATCATTCGGAAGTGCTTCATGCACGGCTTCTATACAGCAGATGCTGTGCATTAATTGGCCTGTGTAGGGCTGACCCAGGGTTCCTTGCAGCGGGCCCAATTTTAGGCAGAGGGTTTAAATAGCTTATTTCTTATTTTGTATAACCTGGCGTACATTATGAGCGCGCCTGCACGTGGGGTATTTCATGGTCTGCAGTTTCTAATGTCATGTGGGTTTCAAAACCTGTGCTTCTCTGGTAATGTACTAGCAGCAGGTAAGCTCTAAATACCATCCATCAGGAGCTAATTTTTTATCCAGATACTCCAATGACTGATGAACCTGTCTTTTGTATGAATGTTCAGCACAGGAGAAAGCCATATGCCCCTGGCACTGGTTCCTATGCATTCTTTACAGTTTGTGGGGAGGAGATTAAGGAAAAAACAAACCCTTACATTTCCATGTCTTTCATTTATTTAGCAGTTAGCACTTTCTAAAATAGCCTTAGTATTTTTTTTTAACTGTGAAAAGAGATTTAGGTCTTTTAAAGCAATCTGACTACCACTACTCATTTTCTTTATCAGGAATATTACTGCACACCCTTAATAGGGAACCTTGTTTTGCTACTCCCCGTCTGTTCAAAACAGACCTTAGCCCATTAGAAGGTCCTCCCTTGTGTGGGAAGACCACAGCTGTTACTGTAAATCTCATCCAGTAACTGTATCACCCCCATTTTGTGGCTCTGAAGGATGAAATTGAGAAATGGAATACTGTGCAGTCATCCTTTACATCTCCAATTTTAGGCCTTTGCACATCATTTTCATGCTTTTATTCCAAATCAAACAACATTAGTGAGCAACACCACTCTGTGCTAAATGCCTGGTGTCTAAGCAGCACCTACAATCTTTGTTTTTGGAGGATTTAGGATTGGGAGGCAAGTTGGGGTTTTGTTGTTGGTGGGTTTTTTTAATTTTATTTTTTTAATAAATAAAGTCTTTTCTCTCCTTTCTCCCCCACCAAATCTTTCCCAGTCCCCAGAGTTTGTCAGAAGCAGAAATCCAGATGGTAGTGAGGTGCCTAAGATGGAGGATGCTCTGTTATGCCTCCAAAGAGGAAGTGGGAGCTCAGCATGGCTTACAAACACAACTTTAAAAAGGCTTCTGTTTCTTTAAATCATTCTGAATAAAGTGGATCTAACTTCTTATGAAGGATATTGGGGGCTTTAATCAGAAATAAGAAGTGGTTTAAATCATTAGCACAACAAAGCAAACTATAAGCTTGAAGATAAAAGTCTCAGGGGAAAGAG
>NW_005054363.1:3121290-3156773 GCF_000277835.1 Geospiza fortis
AAAGAGTCCTCTGAAAATAAATGGGACTTGATAGATTTCCATATCATTTATAACTTCCCTTAATTACACTTGGAAGACTTGCCAGTAAAACTGGAAAATTGGCAGCCTATATCCATTATAGTAATTTTGCCGACCATGGCAAGCAGCTGGCTTTACTGGATTTTATTTCCCATCACTCACAATTAATCATCAGCTGGAGATGTCTGAAACTCCTCAAAACGTAGCAATACTGTGTGACATTCAGGCCTCCTTAAAATGCTGAAATCTGCTGAGTAAATGGGCCGAGTTCCCCTTCCAGGGAGCTCATTTTGGTGCGAGGCAGGCTGCCGGTTAATGAGTGCCACTTCGATAATCGGATGCGAATGTGAACCCTGACCTCGTGTCAAAGGAGAGGACGCAGCAAGCTGGATAAAAGATCCGTGATTCAGGTCTGCAAACTTTACACCAATTAGACAGAGAGCGGGGAAATGCATCAGCGCCCATTGGGTTTATCAGAAAGACTTGTGGGGCTTGTGACCATTTTGTAAGCCTAACGTGGGAGACGTCCTGTCACAATCATTAAGTCTTTATGCCATGACGCACCAAAGTCTGCAGAAAGCGCACCATATTCACAGAGATCCTGTGCTAGCCATGCCCTCAGCTCTGCACCCTCTTCTCGTGCTCCTGAGCTCCAGAGAGCCCTAGCTCTGAGTGGGGATAGTCTTTGAAATCAGGTTGGGAGCAGGTCGGCCTTGCTGCTTCTCACATTCCGCTTCCACCCTGTGGCGTGAGTTGCTTGGTTGGGAAGTGACCGGAGACAGTTCCCTGTCCTGTGTGTAACCTTTTGGCCAGCGGAGGGAACAACCACCATGCAATCCCTGAGTGACTGGTCCCAAAATCACATTGCAATTGTTAGCAGCATCGACATGTTAACTACCCTCCTCTTCAAGGATCTTTTTTCTTCCTTTTTTTTTCTTTCTCTTTTCTGTTTCTTTTTCACTTTTCACTCTTGGAACTGCACCATGCAGAAATAAACTGCTAAAATGCAGACTGCAGGTCTAGCAGTTAATCACTCATTTATTTTGATATACCAAGCAACGTAAAGGTTGATTTGTCTGTGGTGTAACTCTGTGGAAAAGATACCTGAGATTAATTTCTTTTAAGAAAAGGAGCCCTTTTTCTTCACTTGGTTCAAAGAAATGAGATTTTTTTTTTGTTTGGTTTTAGTTGCCTGTTTTGACAGATTTGGGTCATCACTGAGACCTCTCTAAATGGAAATGTAAAGATGGTGGTTTTCACTGGTTTACCATCCACTGAAAGAAATAAATTATAGAATGAAAATACAGCATTAAAAGTGGTCCAGATAAATCCTTAAATAAGTTAGACAGCAAGAACTTGTACACATCTCTGCGGTTTTCATTTGCAGGCTAAATAACAGGCAAAATGAAATGTGCAATTATAGAATGAAAGAAATTGGACAATGCCCAAAAGACTGAAAAAGAGGAAAGAGAGATACAAGTGCCTAATTTTAGGATTTGTCGCTTTTCAACATAATGAGTGGAGCTGTAAAGGTTTAACATAAGAACAGTAATTAAACTTCTGTGCTTAAGTGACACTTACACCAAGATAATTTTCAACAAACTGCACATCATCAGAAGTACTGCCACAACATTTTCACACGTGGTACCTGCTGAAAGTGTCTCCTTCCTCTCAAATTAGTAAGACTAGATGTGAACTGGATACTTGGACTATAAGTTTTGTGGGTTGAGGGCGTTATTTCCTTCCCAGACACTGCATCCTTTGTCATCAACCCCAGCATGCATTATATAAAACACAAAAACTTTATTTTTTGAGAAAGAGGGGAAACTGAGAAGAAATTCAGATTAAGGGACATTTCCATCCCACAATCACTAATACTTCCTGCCATTTTAGCACCACACTCTCGATCTACTGAGACAATTCCATACTTTCCCCCTACATGTGTTTCCAGAACCCTGTTTAATTAATTGCTGACTGGTTCATTTGCACACCATCCTCCTGATGAAGCCATGTCACAGTTAAATGTAACTGCTCTAGGAGAGAGTTTCTTGTGGCCTTGTAATCAGGCCACTGAATTTAGATCTGTTGTCCTTAGCATCTCAATCTTCAGCAACCTCTAGAGGCCTGTGTTCTTGGCTCTCTGATAGCAGAGCTTAACCAGAGGGTGGCAAAGTTGTTTCTGAAGTGCATATTTTAATAACAGCATTATTAAAAAACCCTCTTCCAACAAACTTTCTTGCCTGTTTTCTTTCTTTCTATTTGAATCCAAAGTAGATATTCATTACTTTCTTATAACCTCAGAAATGTTTGGAAGGTTCAGAGCAGATGGAAGAAAAGTAATAAGGCAGGGAAAAGGAGAGGAGAAGAAGGGAAAGGTAGAGTGAGCTGCTGGGACAAGGCTATGGGCAGAGCAGCAGGTGTGGAAGGAAGGAGACAAAAGACAGGGAAAGGGAATAGAGGGGAAATAACAAGTCTTTGATACTATTCACCAAATTGGACACCTGCTAATGACTTAACTGCTTGCCTGAAGCTCAGGATGGAATTTCTGCAGGGTAAGTGTTGGGTTTTGGTTATTCTCTGTATCCAGTTAGTACACCATATTCCCATAGCATATGCTTTCCATATTTACCCTCCAAAACCTCTCATACTGTTGTTGCCAAGAGAAAGGGTGTGTAAGCACCTTTTAATGTAGTGTTTTTTGTTTTGTTTTGCTCAGAATCCATAGGCAGATATCAGTGCTTTTTAGTGAGTTAGTGAAAAAATAGGTTTACTTAAATTTTTGGGAAGTTCTTCATTCAATGTACATTTGATCTCTGACTTCACATCTGTCTGTTAGTGTATTCCTCCAAAGTGGTACACACTTGTTCTTAAATATGTATTATTCATTTTACATATAATTAGAGAAATATATCTGTGTGTATATATGTGTGTATATAAACAAACATTTTGTTGGCACTGGCACATAGTGCATAAATCAGATTTCTGTAGGTTTCAGATTACCCTGTTTATAAAACTTGGACATCAGAGTGAAAGCCTCTCAAACTTCTTGGGATAATGAGGGAATAGCAGCCTCCATCTGCAAAAGAGCCCAATGAAAAGATTTGCAGTGGGCACTCAGAGCCAGGCATCCCATAGGAGTGTACAGGTCCTAAATCCTGGCATGCATCACCTTTGGGGAATGACTAGCTGATCCCTGGGTTACACTGGGTAAATTCCAAATCCCTTGTTTGCCTCTCATGTTTAGGCAGCCTCCACAGCCACTGTCAAGCCTTGAGCAGCAGTTTCCTCTGTGCAAGGTGGTCCAAGTGATCCACTGGAGGGAGGATCTGACTGGGAAGCACAGGGAGCCCAGCAGAGCAGCCCAGTGGGTTCCTGGTGATCTTGAGCCTGCACATACCTGCTAGCAGGACACAAACAGAGAGAGGAAACCTCAGTGTGTCGTATGAAGAGCTCTGAGCTGTGGTGAAAGTGATGCGTTTGTCTCCACCGTGCCTCCCCTGTGGATGAGAGCTGGTGGCTCCTCACTGATGTGCTCCTTTCTGTCAGTCCAAAGTCATCAGCCACCATCAGAGGCTGCCATGTGCAGAGGTGACACATTCTCAGCATCAGCCCACTGGGTACTGCTGGACCTTCCAGCCCAAGCTCCCCAGGACACCTGCCAAGGAACTTTTGGCTTCTGAATCAGTATGGGTATCTGTGGGCCCTGCACCAGGGAAGCAAAGCAGAAGTTCCTTGGTCAAAAATGCACAAATTAGATTTTGCTCTGCATTTAATTGATGTTGAACTGTGGTGGTGTGAACTGTGAAATCTGGAGCTGAATGGATGGGATGGGAGAGGAGCCTTTCCGGTTTGCCTGGGGTAATAGTTTTAAGCAGCTGATATTTTTTTCCCCCTTATTTTGCTGCCTGTTTTGTGATTGTCATTTGTGTTGTGACTGTGTAACTGGCTGACTTGACTTGTGTCATGAAAGTCTTTATAGCATTTAATGAAATAATCCTTTTATTTTCCATAAGAATCATCATACTTAGAACATTTCAAATCCTCTGTTCTCATTTTGTACTGCTTGAATTTCATCAGGTTTCGGAAGGTCAAGAGATTTGTGTAATTGAAGCAATGAAAATGCAGAACAGTATGATTGCTGCTAAAACAGGCAAGGTAAGCCACCTTAGGTCACTTAAAACCATATGCAACTTGTCAACAGGATAGAATTTAAAAAGGAAAAAAGGAGGATTCTGGTTGTTAAGGAATTAAGTCTGATTGTTGTAAGTCTTTCAAAGTGAGGTGTCTTTAATTTTGTAACATTTGCATCTGCTGTGAATGCTGTTAAGTAGTTCCGAGCCTTAGACAGCACAGCAGGAAATAGTTTTACTGGCTTTGGAAATTCATATAACTCTTTCTCCTAAATTATTTGTTTTCTGTGATGTTACAATGCCAAGTTGAATTGAAAGGTGTTGCAGACCATTTCTCCAAATTTCATCTTTCCAGGAAAGAGAGATCTCTTTGCCAGTTAATTATTTAATGGCAAATAATTTGTCATGTAAAAAAACCCACCCAGAACAAGGCATAGAAAGTGCTTTTGCAGGAGGGAGAAAAGAGCAATTTTTTTTTATTATTGTCACTGTTAAGTATCAAGCCTACATCTGCCCATTTGTTAAGCTTTGCAAGGCTATGCATTAGCCTATCATGCTTCTGAGGGATCAGCATTTCAGCACTGGAGTGGGACTTTGCTGCAGTGTAGGATGTGCTAAAACCAGCACTCTGGGCAGGGGACTGGTTAAGCTTATGTGACAAGAGCATGCCTTAAACCCGAGTTGGTCTGAGGACTGCCAGACCTCAAGTTGGGACTTCAGAGCATCCCTGTGCCAGATTGTAATTCACCAAGACGTGGGCCCCAGATCCATCCTTTCCAATGGGAGAGCATAGTGTGGATCTATGTTATATATTCTCCTCTGTTGCTGATTTCCTAACCTGCCCTAGCCCATCTCTGCCTGGGGTCAAGCCCCTCTGCTCTCCCTGAGGCACAAACCCCAGGGCAGGAGTCCTCAGCCCACATGGAGGCAGCAGGGAGCCTGACTGCAGGCAGGGATGGGGTTTGCCACTGGCAAGGTTTGCTGAGATCTCAGGATGGCTCTCAATGCCAAGGACTGTTTGTGTGTTTACAAGAAAGGCTTTTTTGGCACAGCTCTAAAATTGTCACCCAGGCTGGGTCCCAGACATGCCTCTTCCAGTGCATCCAGTGCAAAATTGGGTCTCAAGAGAAAAAAATACTGAGAGAAGGAGTATGTTCCTGTTCCTTTTGATCTAACATTGCCACTTTATTATTTTATTTCATGCATTAATTTCTATATAATTTATTTTCTCACTTGATTAATATTCCCAAGCATTTAGTTTTTCATCTGCCGTTATTTAACCCCTTACTGCTGCTCTTTGCATCCACTGATTTTAACTAGTATTTGTAATTAAAATGCCATTCCCTCTCCTACCCACCCCATTTATTTTTCACTTTAACCTTCCCTTTCCCACCAAGGTGTTCTGCAATCCATGGGTCTGTTCCTTACCATCCTAATAATAAATATTTCCCACCCACTCAGTACAGATGCCACATAAAACCTGTATTTGGTTTATTAATCCTCCAAGGTAGGATGTGAAAGGTGCTCAGGCCATTCAGGAGGCCTCCTGTGTGCCTTGCAATGTCCCCTTGGTGCGCCCATTTTAATAGCAAGCGCATTATTTGACCTTTAGAATGTTAAGAATTTGAATAAGCACAAAGGTTTTGGGCTGTGTAGAAATGAAGCTGCTAAACAGAATTCATCTTGTTCTGCAGTGCAAAGTCATGGCTCTGAGTGCTAAAATAACTTGGCCTCTCCACAGGAATGGGATGTTTGGCACAGGCTATTAGTCCATGTTTTGATGCTTTGAAACTGTGTTTTGAAACTCAGTTCATTTGTCTTCAGCTGGAAGACGTTCCGATTTTCATTCCTGACTTGAATTCCTTTTCTGTATCAAACCCCATCTTCCTGTTTGTAATTGTGAGAAAAGTGGCTTGTTTTTATCTACTTTGAGTTTACTCCAGCTGCAGGTGGCTTAGAAATGAGAGAAAGCTGGAGATGAGCTGGCGAGCCTCCTGTCTTCTCCAGGACAGCTGCGCCTGGGTCAGCACAAGGAGCCAGCCCCGCTGCACAGCAGAAATTGCTGGGGAGTTTGAAACACTGGTTAACTCTGATGTTTGCTGAACCTTGGCTTTGTAGAAAAAGAAAAGCAAGGGGTAGAATGTTTTTCACACTGCTTTCATCTCCTAGAACATTGAAGCTCAGCAATTGGGTACGCTGCCCAGCTACTGATTTAGAAATAAAGCCCTTGTTTGTACGTGTCACACTGTCTTTGCCCGTGCTCAGCATCATTTCTGGAGCAGTGCTGTGAGCGTGCTTGTGCTACAGAGATCTGCTCACAGCTCACGTGGCTTCAGACTGTCAAACATGGATGTGGGCAACAACGTGTCCATCATAGCCTGGTACTTGGGCTATGCTGGGCATTTCCTTCAGGAGCCCAGGGTAGTGGTTGGATGATTAAAATGAGCTATCTGCTGAACAAGGATTTGGGCATGTCAGTAGGAGCTCTGAATTATTACTGGAAGCAAGCTCTATACAGCTTCAAATATTTTCTATTGCTTCATGTGCTGAAAGGAAATTCTAACATGTTGCAGCCTTTTATAGAGGAAATGAAGGACTAGTGTAAGATGTTTGTGTTTTAAAATTCAGGAATCTGCATGGCAGTATGTAATTCATCTACAGATATAGTTGCACTTATTTTGACAGTGGTAGCCCTTTGCCTAGTTCAGTTATGTTAAAGGATCCCAAATCAGATTTGAATCATCTATCCCAGCTCTCTGGAGATTGAGAGAAACCAAACCCACTTCATGGCGCAGTTCCAAAATTCTATTCTGCTATATTTGAAAACTGTAATTAAAGAAATTGTGTAATATTTCATTGCAACATCCCAACATGAGTATTGAAGAATCAGCCTGTCCTCTATTTAAAACAAATAAACAGCAGTGCAACCAGGTGAAAAACCAGGTGCCATTTCCATTTTAAAAAGTGGCATCTCCAGCTAACATTCAGGTCTTCAAGCAAACCTAATGGTAGGTGCCTGAATACTCTGATGGGGCTGGACACCATTTGCCAGGCACTGGTACTCAAAACTCAGCTGGGCTCTGAGCACTGGAGGTTGAGCACTGAACGTCTCGAGGCCCTGGCAGCACAGGTGGATCTGTGTCCCTGGGGTGTCCTCAGGCTGCTCAGTGGCCACCACCCCGTGCATGCAGACAGAGTGCTCTGTGCAATACAAACCATGGCAGCCAAGCCATTTATCTCACCAGGCTAGCAAGGAAGGGCTTAAATTCTGCTGTTTCTGTACCCTAGGTAAAAGCTGTCCACTGCAAAGCTGGGGACACCGTTGGAGAAGAAGATCTGCTGGTGGAACTGGAATGAAAGGTTGCCTCCACACTGTTGAATTAACTAAGCCTTTATTATTTTTATCTGTAAAGTAACATTAAGACAATTCAACACAGAAAACAGACAGTACTCTGCACAAGATTTTATACAGGCATATTTACTGTATCAGTGGTTAAGACAGCAAACACAGATGTTAAATCTTGGCAACAGATCCCAGATTTTTACTTCCAGAAATACTTGTACATAACCTTTGTAATGCTTTGATTTTTCAGGATCAAATAAAATCAATAAAATACCATTTCTGCTTTGAAACAGGAAAAGCCTCTTTTATAAAAAAGAAGAAAACACAACAAAAGCCAAAATCTGATTTGTCTTCTCCACAGCAATGTCCCTGGTTTGAGGCCCCAGTCAGGCTTTACAGAATGGCTGCAAAGAATGAAAAATTAACCACTGAGCAGTTCTCCTTTACTCTGTATAAGTGCTGCACAAGTACCACCAATGCCTTAAATTCTGATCAGATTTATTTTGAATCGGGATATATATTTATTGAATTATTACTTATTAAGTAATAATAAATTATTATATAATTACTTATATTTTAAATATTTCTATATTATTTTATTTTTAATGCTCTGTATAGATTAGATTTAAATTACAGCTTAGAGACTTTATTTTGCCAGTGCAGATATTTGTCATGTATTTTCATTTAAAGTTGTTAAGGGAATTGTCTTCTTATCTTCAACTCCATACTCAATTTCCCCACCCCTATCTTCTTGATGCTGATTGCTGGCTGCCTTTACAGAAGGAGCTGGCACTGTTCTCAGAGTTCTTTAGTGCCCCAAGGTACTGCTAAGAGCACGTGCTGTCCCTCAGACCAGGCCTCCTCCTTAAATGCTTACAGGAAAGGGAGACAAAGGGACCTTGGCCACTGCCCCACAGTGGAATGGGCCTGCTCTCATTTTCTTGCCCAGGATGTGCAGAATCCTGCTACTCCCCAGAAAGAAACCCTCTGGCCAGAGGTGCCTGGGCCCTTTACTGGGAAGGTGAAGGATGAACACAGTTGGTGACAGGGCTGGTGACTCATGTTCAACCAGGAAAGTTTGATTCTGCTTAAAACTTACGACTGAAGAGGCATTCTTCCTGTTATTGAGACACTGCTAATTAATTACATCACATGGCTGAGGGGGAATATGTAGTCCAGGGATCTGCTTGGGGAATTAGTTTATAAAACTCATCAAGATGAGGAAGGAGAGTGTTTGGATAGTACCTGCCTTTCAGGAAAATTAATGTTTTTGCAGTTGGAGAAACTGAGGCAGGCACCCTGCAGATCTCCTTCCAAGTCTCCTTACTGCCATCTTACCCCTTCCTAAAGGAGCACAGTTCAGTCTCTACAGGTTGCCCTAAACAGACAAGTACTGTAAAGAGACACAAGTATTCTACCAGCAAGTTACTTGTTTTGCTTATTGCAGCAACATAAAAGCTTTTCTAGATGAGATGCAGCAGTGCTTGCTACTGCTAAAGTTTAGGCTGATTCCCTACCCCGGATCTCCTCTGGCCATCACAGGGCTACTGGCAGTGAAGCAAAAGTACAATATTGTTCTGAATTGTATCCTTGCTGCATTTGATGGTACTTTGGCTCACTGCATGGCATACAGTGCCTGCTCCCCTCCCTTTGGCAGCTTTACAATCTATCTGTACCAAACACTGCAGCTGAAGAAAAATACAAGGGACAGGAGTGTAACAACAGAAAGCCACGGTTTTTCCAGATTGTACAGAAACCAGCACAGTTGGTTGGGTCAGGGGGACAACAGTCTTCTTTACATATATTTTTCCCAATTCAAATGTTGCAATAATCACAATACAGGTCCTTTGGATATTTTTATAATGTATATACAATTTTTCCCCCCTTAGGAAACTCAGTTTGCATATGGTTGCAAGTTCTGCATTAAAATGCTTTGCAAAAAGTCACCTTGACAGTAAGTGCTCACAATGGCTCCAGTGTAGATTTGCTTTTCCTGGTCCCTAACAGCCCCCAAAACAGACACACACACACACACACACACACACACACACACACAGAGACACACAGACACACCCACCCACCCAAATCCTACAGTCATGCAGTGAACAGAAGGAGAACCCAAAGTGCTTAGAATATAAAATTAAAAATACAGTTTTAAATGTAACTCTCTTATATTCTCTCAGTATTTCTTGACAGTGCCTTTTAAAACTAAACATGGTTCAAAAATACACCTTTCCAGTTCAGAAAAAACCTCATTGCAATGAATAATCTTTAAGAATAATCTTTACATTTTCTCCAGCAATTTCCTATTTGTCTAGAAGCACCAAGTTATCTGATCAGCTTTCCCTGTTTACATGCAGTAGCCTACTAAACCCATTACAAGTAGATATTCAACAGGAGTTGTGCTTTACTTTGCAGACATTTAAATCAGTTTCAAATTTTGTCAATTCAGGGAAAATAAATTAATTCATTCCTCTGCCTTTCACTGACCTCCATTATTAGGCACCAAGGCAAAGGGGGAAGTTGAGGGAATAATTAGACCCCAGACCCAATGTGCACATAGAGTTATTTCACACCTGGTGCAAACCCAGTTACCTGCAGCAGGCTGGGGGGGCCAGGATGACACTGCCTGCCTGGGGAGGAGCCTGCAGCTCTGGGCCTACAGGACTTCAACACTAGCGCCAAGGCTCCTGGGTTGGGAAAGTTACGAGAGCTCCTGCATTTTAATAACAAGGCATTACAGCTTTCCTGGAAAGGTTACCGAGCAACACCTGCTTAGCACTATGGCTGCGGCCAGGCCACGGCACCTCCCATCTCTATTCCCGGCTCTCCCGTAGGACGTAGGAGAGGCCGTGCTTCCCCGAGGAGTCGTAACTGTCATAGTAGGGAAGCCCGACCCACTCGGGCGGGAAGGTGGCCGTGCTGTACACGAAGCACTCCAGCACGCCGTCGGCCGCTGCCCGCGCCTCACCCGCGCCGCCCTTCCCTTCCCACTCCACCACCTGGATCCTCATCAGGGTGCGCTGGTACATGTCTGGGCAGCCTTCGAACTCATCCAGGAACTGCAGCATCTGCTCATCCACAGAGTAAATCTCCCCAGCAATGTGGTGGCCTGTCCCCGGGATGTTCAGCATGTACGGAATATTGTATTTCCCTGCAATCACCAGCGGGTACTTCTCCACCGTGTGGCCCCTTCCTTGGAATTTCGCCAGGCCTTTGGCTGTGTTGGTCATGTGCTTGTAGTTGGGCTGGCCCTTCTTGAGCGTGCCGTAGACGAAGACACGGGCCATGGTACTTGCAAAAGCAGCTGGAAGACAAAGAGGTTCATTACCCACAGGGCCAGTGCCCTGGAGACCCATGGCCCTGCCAAGGCACCTCCTACACAAAAGGCTCTTCTGGCACGTGCAAAAGTGATCTCATAGTCCTGTACCACATTTAAGTATCATACTTAATTCAAATGTCTTGAAACTTTTCAGACAACTGCATCAGTGATAAACAGAGACCAGGAGAAAGCCTTTTGCAGTTCTTTGCTGTAACCAAATGACATTCTCTAAGGAATCCCAAACATCAGCCAACACATCCCTGACCCCCAGGAAAAGCTCTAAATCTTTCTTAATTTTTCTCTCTCTCACCTTTATGGGAGCTGTGCTGCAACAAGTGTGTGGTGTCACGGTCAGTGACTCCCCAAAAGCAAAGATGACTCCACGTAGTGTGGAGTCATCTCATGGATGTGCTGGTACATTTGCAATAAAGCCAGCGCCAAGGTCCCACTTTCTGAGTGACAGACAAATGCTGAACAGCAAGCTGTGGGGCCAAGGGAGAAACTGGAAGCCAGGGCTGCTGCCGCCGAGAAACCAGGTAAAGCTGTGTTCTTCCTATCTTCTCCAGACAGACACCCCCAGGTGTTAAATCACCTCAAGTAGCTGGTCTGCACATCTGTGAGCCCCCTCTTGAAAACAGACCCTGAACATCCATTTGCTGTATCTGTGAGCATGAAACACTCAAAATTGGTTTAAATGGGGTAAAAGACTGGCTTTACTGAAACATAATGGGGGGGGGGGAAGGTACCTTCATAGTTCCTGCATTACTTTTTCACACTGTGCTGTGTTTGTCCTCCATCATTTCTGTAGGGTAGAGGCAGCTCTAGCACTGTGATGTCTTCCTACATTTTACCTGTGGTCACTGACTGGGCAGAGCCTGCCTCATCCACAGTCATAGGCCTGGGCCAGACACCCAACATCAGAGGAGCCTGTGCAGCTCCTCTTGGCAAGAGTGTTATTAAATAATGTATTTCAAGTTTGAGAAATATTTAAAAACAGACTGGAAGTAGAAATTTAAACTATTTTCTGCAATTTACTCTTATTTTAGTAAACTGTTAGGTTTGGTCAGTTATCCTAAAGGGTGTGTTGCTGGCTGAGAACAGTGTCATTTAAAAATCCTCAGTAGCCAAGCAATTTCCCCTTTGGTGAAGCAAACAGTTTTTCTCTGTATCAAAATACAGCTTTCCAAGCAAAAACAGTGTGTGCCTTCATTTACTGGCAAACTGCTTTCACTTAGGGGAATAAGAACACACTGATTTTTCCCCTGTATTTTATCAGATATACTTCAGAGTAATTTATCCTTCATTACATAAATGAGCTTTTTTCTTGGATGCAGCTCATTCCCTCACAATAAAAAGAGCATTAATATTCAGTCGGCCCGAGTCTCTTTTATAAGAAAAATCATTACCTTTCAGATTGTGTTTTGAATAACAAACACAGATCCTTCAGGAAAAAACTTGTCCCAGTGGGGATTGAGAAAGGATCAGAGTTAAGCATTGAAACATGCAATTAATTCCCATTAGGGGATTAGGGCACTCGTGTTCACTTTGAATCAGAAAAATGAATTGTGAATTAAATTGTTCACAACCAAGAGGTTACTTGTCAGAGTTAATAAGTTAAAAAATAAAAAGGGAAACCTAAAACGCACATAAAAAGCTCTATAGTGAGTGGTGCATCTGTAAGGAAAAGGTATGCTTCATTAAACAAAAGCCCTGTCCCTACTGTACAGCTGGAGATAAGCTTCCAAAAAGTTCAGAGCGAAGAGTGTCACCATTTCCTGAAACTGCTGAAAACAACTTCCCTGTTTCTGATGGCACAGCAGCTGGCTGTTGGGAAACATCACCCATTTAAAGAAAGGCACCCATCATCCCAGTGCAGAATTCAACAGCAACAAAGGAACTTGCTAACCCAGGTTTGGGCAAGTGTTTCTGATTTAGCCTTTGAGCAGATTGATTCAGCAGGCAGTACAAACAGAGATGGAGTGGGAAGCTGAAGTTTCAGCCACAGCTCCCTGTGGTACAGTGCCCCTGTCACTCACGCTGGATGGGCTGAGAAAATGACTTTTCCTTCTATTAAAAAAAAACCAACAACAAAGCAAAGCCCAGCCCTCTAGCCAAGGAGGGATTGAAATAAACTTGGTAATAACATTTCCTGATCACTGCTCCATATAAATAAGACATACAATTTGCTGCACAATAAATCTGGTCTCCAGTGTGCTGTGCTGCAGAAAGGCTGTAGATGTATTAGCATCACTTAAAGCACTCGCAAATCCTGGGCTTTTAAAAGAGTTTTAGCCACCTTGTGGCAGGAGGGCACAGAGCAGAATTGTATTTGAGGGTCATTTCACACTGCTTCCACTACGCAGCTGAAAAGAGTTACAGATGGCACCTCCTTGCTGAATCACCAACAAGAAGTTGCCTTTTCTCACTTAATCCAGTTTGACACTTCTTACCTTCATTAAACCACCTGAGAGGAAAAGAAAACCCACCAAAAACCAAACAAAACCTGCCCAGACTTATATGGAATATTAGCTGCCAGGACAAAACAAACCCATTCAGAAAGTACTTTCATGAAATATTCATACCGGAATCATGAAATTTTAATGGCATGGAGAAACACGAATGAAATTTGTATGTCATCTTGGCAAACTCTTTATTTTAGCTATGAAAGATGACCTGCCAGATCGCTTGTGGGATCTGTAACCAGTTGCTTCATCAGGCAAGATGCAAAGATCAGAAAATACAGGAACTGTTTTAGCATCACACAGGTAGGTGGTGCTGGGTGAAAAGTGCCTCACAACTGGTGCTAGCCAGGAGCCCGGGTGCTACTCACCATTAGTGCTGGTAGGGCAGCAGCACTGCATCCACATCCACCCTCAACACCAATGGAGCTCTGGGTCAGGGCTTTGGTTCTCCAGGCACAACAGCTTGAGCAGGGTGAAGAAGGGTGGGTAGCCATGGGGCCAGTCGCTGGCTCACTCACCCTGCACTTGCAGATGAAGCTGCAACCAGGCTCTTTGCTCTCAACTTGTGCCCAAAACAAGACCTTGCTCCCCAAGTGGCAGCAGCAGCTTTGGCAAAAACCACCACCTTTTTTTTTCCCACAATCCAGACAATTACAGCACTCTAAAAGCTTCTTTTAAAAATTAAGCATGGCCTTAGAGCTGTGCATTACACTGGCTCCAGGGCTGTTTGCAATCATGCTCTCAGTGGGTTTGGGAGAAGAAGTTTCAACAAAATAAAACCTAACTCAGAAAGTATCCATTTCTCTCACTCCATACAGTAACATTATTTTCCCTTGAGAAAAATTCTCTGCATTGGCTCTGTGACCAGATATAGTTACACATTAATTCTTCAGAAGTTTCTTAAAAACTGTAGGAAACAGGTGAAAAAACAAAATGCCTTGAACTTTAAACTTGAGCCCAGTCTGTTTGAATGAAGGGAGTTTTAAGGTCACTCTTCACTCAATGCTAACTTTCAAGAAGGACTAACATGCCAGAGAGGACTCCTGGGACCGCATCCTGTTGGTCCTTTGATGCTTTCATTTTGTTGCTTGCTATTTTCTTTATAGCACAGACAAGGGCTTCCTGCCTGGGCCGACCCCTTCCCAACCTTGCTGAATACCTCGGAAAAAGTTTATGGCAAGACACCTTTCTTACATTAACCAGAGAGGCACCAGAGAAACGATGGCTCCTTTGAATTCAAGAGGTTATGGTCTCCTCGCAGCGGTCACCCGCTCTGAAACCGTGAGGCGCTGGTTTGTGAAAACAAACAAGAGTATTGGAGTAACCAGGGCCATGCTGGGGCTACTGGGCACTACCTGAAACTCCACTTAAACTTCTTTGCAGATTCTTTTAATTTCTTCCTTGGATAACTCACATCCCCAAACCAACACTGCTGTGCTTAAACTGGAGTATCTTGTGAGTGTCTGCCAGGAGGCAGAGTGAGGATGCCCTTGGGACAGGCATCAATCAGAGCACTGCTCATGTGCTTTGTACCCCTTTGTCATCAAAAATATTTGCCTTTTGTCTGTTTGAAAACATTCCAAATAACTTTCCACTGTACTGCATAGAGAAAATGCATTAGATTAGTTTTTATTGCTTACAGAAAGAGTTTAATTCCCAAAGTGAGACCTTTTAGAAGGTCTCAAAGGGACAAACAGATAAAACCACCACATGCAAAAAGATGATGGGGATGGAATGCAGAACATATGCTGGACACAACATTAGACTGATTAACAGGCTAAATTTCTGGAGAGTGCAGAGACAGGAGGGGATTGCCAGCACATCAGGACAAGAAAAGGTGGATGACACAACCAGAAGTTCGGTGCATGTGGACAAACTGAGTTGAGAGGAAGGAGGGGAAAGCTGTCACCTCAAGAGAAAATTATGTAAGTATTGACTGTTTTGTTCTAACATTAAGTCACATTGTACAAGTTTCACTGAAATCTTTGGACCTCAATTCAGAAACCTGTGGACTACAAAACTGTTTAGAAAGAGCTCAGGGCAGAGCACTGATTCCAGAACTGTTTTACTTTGGCCAAGAATGAACCAGCAGGAGCTTAAATAGGAGCTGATGAGATGGGGCATAATCACCCACAAATATGGGTAAAGGTTTTAAGAAGTGACAGTTGATTCTCTGCATACATGAACATGTAGCCAGCCAAAATCTTTTGCACAGAATCATTAACATGGATAGGAACAGCCTTCTAATTGTAAGAACAGAGAGGCATAAGAACAACCATAACAAATGACCCCTAAAAAGCTTGAGGGCCAAGTGCCCTCTATCTTAGGGTGATCAACAACAAGATACCTCAGCATCACAGCACAAGAACAGGGCAAGGCAACATTGATGCATTTCCAGAGTTGGGTCCAGACCCTCCCCAAGTCAAAGTGATGAGCACTGAGCATTGTGCTGTGCAGAAGCCTTGTCTCCTGTGAGCTCTCACGCCTGTTTTTGTGTCAGCAATGGCAGCAGCACGGAAGGCAGCCCAAGGCAGTGACTGCACGTGTGTGCATGAGGCCAGATCACTGTGGGATCTTTCCCTGATGCCTGCTTGCTTCATCTTCCTGATTCAGGGGGCTCTGTGCACCTCCTCAGTGCCACCAGATACTTTTCCAGTGTTTACTCTCTTGATGGCTGACAAGTCTACATATATTTACCAAACCAAGCGGCACTCTTCACTGATTCTCCTATGGTTTTCTACATAGGGAAACTATATCTGAAAGATTTAAGAACAGACAAACCATGAATTTATACAGGGAGAAAAACCATGTCTCCTCCTTTGTTCACACTCCATTCTCCTCATGCCTTTTTGAGTGCTATTGAGCAACACACTGATGTTTCAGAAGAACATTGCAATACCTCAAACATCTTAGTCGTGAGTGCCAACTGAGGTGTGTTTACTGAAAATGAATAAACAGTGTGGAATCCTTGAAAACTGGAAATCTTGAAAACTTGTTCAAACTATCATGGATGCTACAGTTATTCTTGTCTTAGAGAAAGGCAAGAGACCAGATGGCTTCTCAAAATCCCACTCAAGCATGGAGGGTCCTTACAATGCAGTTTTGTGTACACTACAATTAATTTAAATTATCTACACAAAATATCTTTGCACTTTTAGCATAGGTGTTTACAGTGTTGTAGCTACACAAAAGTAAGGAAAAAAAAACAACTCACAAGAATGGAGCATATGCTTTAAATGCCAGACTGCTGTTACAGGAGAAAAGTAGAAAAACAACTTTTGATAGGGCAGTCCTGTTTATGCCATGGTGAATTTGAAATGGTTTCCATCATTGAGATGCAGAACAGAGCCCAGAGTTTCAAACCGCCGACATCCTGAAACTCGGGACAGAGCCTGCAGCTTGGATGGGTTCCCTGCAGGGTCAGCACATTAATTTACATGCCAATACCCAGAGCGGTCAGCTCCTGTTTTGAGAAGATCATCCCGGCCTGTGGAACACGGCAAACACTTGGAGTACCTAAGCATGGGAATGTATTTTCCTACACTGAAAGGATGGCGAGAGAGAGAACGGGAAGCAAGAAAAGATGGGGTCTTGTGTGGGATCGTGAGGTGCCTTTCCACAAAGGAAATGAGGGAACAGCTGCACAATGATCCTCTGTGAGGAGGGGAGAGGTGCCCAGGTCATGGCCCAGCACCGTCCCTTGGGAGTGCGACCGAGCCTGGAAGGGAGATGTTTATAAAGCCCCATTGTTGAGCAAAAGCATCCTCCCACTGGCAAGGGCCTGTGGCTTGGGAAGCCTTTGCTCCTGCTCTGTGGATGTGCCATGGCAGGGGCTGCAGGCAGGATAAGCTCTACCCAGGAGAGACCCAGTGGGGCCTCTTGGGCCCCACTGTGTGGCTGGCCGGGAGGGCCAGTAGCTGGACATCCTGATAGAATAGAGGAGGCCACTCCAGCCAGCAGCTCCACAGGCAGTAGCAGGATGTCTCCCTGCGATGAGTCAAGGTGCCTGAGCCCTGCAGCACCATGTGGAAGGGTCACTGCAATACAATTCTCCTCAAACCTTGCTAAAAACCAAAGGAGAGCACAGATGTTCAGGGAACAAAATGTGCTCTGCTAAATGAGCCAAACAGAAAAATCCAGGTATGTATCTGGGAACATCAGTGTACATTTTACTGTAGTATTTTTCCTCCAGAAATGGCTGCATACTCCAATCCAGCATGGACTAGCTACTAAAACACAAACCTTTGACTGATGTAGCAGAAATTAAACATCAGAAAAACTCAAAAGACTGTTTTTTTTCAACACATAATTCCTGGGAAACTATGGGCTGCCTTAAAGGGTCAAAGAAAGGCAATTCACATGCATTTGCTGCAACCACATATACACACGCAAGGATTTTCTACACAGAGGCATGCTTTGCTTGTGAAGTGTTAGTGGCCACCAGAAAAGGAGAGAGGAGGGTTAAAATCAGCTGTACTGGAGGAGCCACCGGATCTAAATGCAAACACAATTTTAAATGTTCCACCAGAAATGGTACAGATAGCATGGGATAAGAGCCAAGGACATTTGCTCTGAAGCAGGGTCACAGAAATTTTGTGAAGTTCAGAAGGAGTAGTGGACAATAAAGTATATCCATACACACAGAAGTTACACTAACAATAATGCTTTTTCATTTGTGTGTATAGGTAGCAACAGAAGGAGGAGAGGCCCTCCTTGACATTTACAGGACCAGAGCTGAGGTTACTAAAGGTGCATAGAAGCTTTTTTTTTTTCTTTAAGAAGGAAGCCTTATTCTTTCAGTCTATGAATCAAATTTGTGGAAGAGCATAATATTTAATATGGGATACTGGTACAAAATAAATCAGCTCAGTGGGCTGTCCAGGGAAGTGGTGGAGCCACCATCCCTGGAGGTATTTAAAAGATGTGCAGATGTGGTGCTCAGGGACGTGGTTTAGTGATGGAGTTGGCAGTGCTGGGTTAACAGTTGGGACTCCATCTTAAAGACCTTTTACCAAATTAAGTGATTTTGTGATTCTGTTCTAATTCACTGCAGTTATTTTATTTGTCTTACTAATTAAATGTATATGCAAGTCTTACATTAGTAAGCTATCTGGGTAGTTTTATTTAACAAAAAGATTTTTAAAGTGAATTTCAGCTTGTAACTTAATACAAGTCACAAATAAAAACCCAGTCCATATCTCAGCAACCTATCTCTTCCACCATTTTCTAATATAATAAAAGGCAAGAAGATACAAACCAAAACAGGACATCAAATGAAAACTACAAAGAACTACAAACAGATGTTCAGAATTAACTTCAATCCCACTGAGGCAGATCACTCCTCTTTAGAAATTAGTAACAAGTTTACTACAGAACAAGTAAGTCACAGATCATCATGAGAAGAGAATTAATGAGTTATTTCAACTGTCCTAGTCTTGATTTTTGCTCTCTAAGAATGACTTGCAAATTCCTGCAATGAAGTCTGAAACATGCCTCATGTCCTTCTTCAACAGGGAATGCATCCTTATCCCAAAGTAAATATACTTACTGGCCTCCTCTCTTCTACACAGAAGAAACAAATACATATTCTGGGGACATCCAAAATAGACTGAAATTACACTTAGCAAGGCACCGGAGTATTTGGTTTCAAATCCATAAGATATACTGACCAAACTCAAATATCTTCCTGCCTGGTAGAGTCAAAGCAAGATAATAAATCTCCAATTTGTATGTGTCCTATAAAATTAAATGTTTATTTTCTGGTAAAGAGTGGTTTGGTCTCTGATGCAGAAACAGGTTTTACAGCCTAATGCAAAATTTAGCACAGGTCTGTAAGACCTGTATTTACTGAAAAATGAGGAAAACCAGCTACATAACCCCTTAAATCTTCTCATGGAGCCACAAGAGTCTCACAATAATTACTGATGGAAATAATTCCCTATTTCTACATATACATTTGCAATTGCACATAAAAGCTATTTTGGTTTTATGATGACATGTAGAATTTACTCTAATTCAAGGTCTCCTTGCCAGTTCTCCCTCCAGAATGCTTGGACGGAAGCTTTAATGAAGGGCATCTTATAGCAGGGGTAAGACTGTTACAGGATTACATAATATTGATCTTAATTTATATGAGTCAATAATTAACAAATAAAATATTTACATAAATGAAAATGGCTTTATACATGCTCTGCAGCCTCTCTTCAGTGACCTTTGAGAAAGAATTTCTGATAGTAGCTTCATAGAGAAAGAAGAACAGAATTAAGTGCTGGAAGTAAATGAGAAGGGGATTAATATGCAATGTGGTTTTGAATGCAAAAAAGCCAGGCCAGGGTCATTAAACAACTTACTCTGACAAGGATAACACAGTGAGCTTGGAGTTCATTATTTAATAATCTGTGAAAACATCTCCAGACCAAGTCATAGGGAAGAACTGTCTATGAACAAGGAGTAAATTAGGGGAAGATTATAATGGACTACATTAAAATAAGAAGTGATAAGCACAGACAAAAGTTATCAGTCATATTCCTCAGGAATCAGTGTTGTTTTAGTTCTTAGTCATCATACTACAGTAATTAGCTGTGTGCCTACCACATCTGTGTGTGACGCATCCAGAAAAGCATCATGTCATGCTACAGCCACATGAGATGGCCTAAGAACTGTGTAATGGAAGTGAGATGGCTTTTAATGATACAAAGTGCAAGACCACATGCTTGGGGACCACAGACAAGAGCTTCTGGGGCACTCATCATTTGAAGGCAATAAAGGAATCAGACTCTCTCAAGCTGGAAGGGACACATAAGAATCATGGAGTCCAACTCCCTGCCCCTCACAGGACTGCCTAAAGCTAACCCATTTGACTAAGAGCATTGCCCAGACTCTCCTTATCTCTGACAGGCTTGGAGCCATGACCACTTCCCTGGGGAATTGTTCCAGTGGCCAGTCACCCTCTCAGTGAAGAACCTTTCCCTAATGTCCAGTCTGAACTCCCCATGCTTCATCCCATTTCCTTGTGTCCTATCACTGGTCAGCAGTGAGATCAGCACCTGCCCTCCACTGCCCCCCCAGAGGAAGCTGCTGGCTGTGATGAGGTCCCCCCTCAGCCTTCTCTTCTCCAGGCTGAATGAGCTGAGTCACCTCAGCCACTCCTTTCACCACCCTGGTCACCCTGCTCTGGAAACACTCTAATGGCTTTTGTGAAGGATTTTACTTTTACAAACCAGGTGGTTTCCATCTGTGATACATTTCTCCATCAAGACAGCATACTGAGTAGCTGAAAAAGACCTTTTAAATTTTTAAAAATAAAATTAGCATTCTAAAGACATTAGCCTTCCAAATTACTTTGTGGACACATCAGAAGAAACTCACATACCTTAAGGCACTGAAATCTAGGAGAGTGTCCAACTCCACCGATCCATCAATCTAGAGTTTGTGCTGAGAAAACTGACATGAATTAGGCAATATAACGGTATAAAATGTTCTGAATGCCTCAAGCTACATCTTAAGATGTAGCCAGTTTAGGACTGGAGCAGGTCCCATGCAAAGGAGATTAAGCCACCATTATAAATTAGCATATCCTCTGACTAGCTTTAGTATCTCCCCACAACAGCCTCCTCACACACCCCAAATACAGAGCAAAATTACGAGATAAGAGGATGGCAAAACTGGCTACATTAGCTGTCAACAGAGCAGACCAAAGGGGATGCACAGAACCCAGCACAGAAAGGGGAACTGCCACTGTCCCCTGTCCATACCATGGGACACGAAGCAGAAGTGACAATGGATCACTGTAGTCCTGCTTCCTCAGGATATGCTGTGGAAATAAGAAAACAATTCATACATGCTGCTATTTTATTGGGACCCCACTTTTCCAAATAGATCCCAAATATCCAGTAGTATGTAGAGTACCCTCCAATTTACTTCCTCATGCTTTTTCAAATTTCAGTGTGAACAAACAGGGTAAGTAGGACAGGGAACAGCAAGTCCCAAGACCTCTCTATCCTTCTAAGTGAAAAGTTTCCTCTTGCACTGGGATCAACACACACCCCTCAGCACAACTGATACACAATATAAAAACCAACTGCTCTTCCTGTCAGCAACTTTGCTCCTACTAAAATAAATTCAAAAGCACCACTTATATTTTTATGCCACAAATAAAGAGAACAGACTCCAGTAAATACAATCAGCACCACACTTTTAAAAACAGACTGCTTGCACTGAAAGGTCTTGGCTCATAGCAAATACAGCCTTGGAGTTTCAAGAAGTAGTTCTGGATGAACACTGGTACAGCCTCACACCAAATGCATTTGACAAGGAAAAACTGGAATAAGAAGGGATGATTTTACGGATTAACTAAAAATTTTATTTTTGGAGTTAAAATTATGCTACCTGAAAAATATTAAAGATAAGCACTATTCCCAGAATACTGAAAATGCAAAAAACATTATTAAATAACTTCTTAGTCCAAGTTGGCCATAGGAAGTTATGTTTCAGTTCTTGAATGAATCAATCAGTGCCCTCTCAGTGCCACTCTCCCCACCCAAATACTGTGCCGTACAGCAGACTGGGGCAACTCCCAATGCCCACACACAGGAATAATTTATTATTCTGAACAGCATTTCTCCCAGACTTGACAGTATCTAGGGACATCTGGAAATCTCAGTTAATTTCACTTCTGCATTCCTTAAGCAAACACTCACTTAGTGATGCTAATTAACTGAGGAAAAATTAAATAATATAATTAGAGAGCCAGATGTAAATCAAGAAACAGTATAATAATTAAAACACAGAAAGAAGAGAAATCATATGACATTTTGTCTTTTTGATATGACTTTAAAAGACAGGTAATGATCAAATAATTTCTGACTTTCAGCACATGAATATTTCTTTAAAAATAGATAAATGACTGGCAAATTACAAACCCTCACTAGCTCACCATTTACCCCACAATAACTATCAATTAGTAAAGGCATGCTTCTGAATACATAATGCATTACATTTTTTACTTTCAACACCTGGTGTCACCAGAATAACACCATATATTTCTAAAACGCTCTGCAGCGGGGTGTGTGTGTGTGTGTGTGTGTGTGTGTGCGTGAGTGCTTTGATTTTAGGGCAGTAATACTTCAAAGGAACTGGAATTGTAGAAAATTATGGCAAGAAACGCACACAGATTTTTTTTTGTTGTTGTTAATTGATGCATTAGCAGTTAACTGACCATGGCAGGTCATTTTTAAAGTGAGGCTCAAGGTGTCTAAAAGCCTTCATCCCTTAGACACGGTCAAAAAAGGCTTTAACAAAGTGAAAATTTTGCTGTATTTCAGTATTTCGAGCAAGCTAAATCCTAAACCTTTTTTTACAAAGACACTTTAACTGGTGATTTCCGCTACACCAGAATTTTGCTAATTGCAACCAATTTTTGTAGTGGCTAATCAAGACCTTTCTGTCCAGTCTAGGGCCGCATTAATTGGTTATTATTACAGTACCCCTGAGAATAGACAGAGGGGAGTGATTTTGATTGATTATTGCTTGGAGCTCCCCAAGACACTAAATAAAAAGTTAAATATCAAAGAAGATTTAATTAATTTCAGTGTCTCCTTCTTTCCACTCTATCAGCAAAATAGAGCTGATAAAAATTGACAAATTAAAGGGAAATGAAAAGAATCAGAACTGGTGACCCTGTATTTTTTTCTATTAGAAAGTACATGCATTTATTTGCTCTCATCTTTAGATAATGGGCACAAGAAAATGAAAACTTTCTCAGCTTTTGATGCTTATTCCAAAGCCCAAATGGAATTATGGCTGGCAGTTAGATTAACTGGCATAAGATTTAAGTTGTATTATGTTTTTCTTTTAATATAGCATTACAAATAAATCAGTGAAAGAATCCTGAACTCTTGGGAAAAAAAAAGTCATAAGCTTGTTATACAAGAAAGATAGAAAACACTCTACTGTAACATACAAATGCAGTATTTAAGAATCAAAAGGCTTAGGAGTCTCTGTTTTGGCAGAAAATTCTGTATCAGCAAACAAAGGAAGAAGTGATCAAGATATTTATGATTAATTTTTAAAAAACTTACTCAGACTGACACTTCCACTAATTATGCATGGGTCTCCTGCAGTGAACTTTCCAGAAGTCATATTGTCTTTCAGTACTTTTTCAGTTAAGGTAGAAACACTTCCACAGGTACAAGTTTTCAGGTTTTAGTGCAATCACTGTGGATTTTAAAGCTAGAACAGAAAGCTAACCCTGATACAGGAATTATTTTTAGGTGAGTGCATTTCTAGGATCCACAGACAATCCCTATGGATTGGAGGAGATCCCTATGTGTCTGCAAGGCATTTACTACCTCTAGGCTGATCTGTGGGGTCAGCTTTTTGATGACAGGCTTCCAGGTCCCCTAAAAGGAAGACAGGCAAACAATACAACCTTGAATAATGGCATCAAAAAGCATCAGCCCATATAAAGAATAAAAGTGAAAGAAAAGCAGGAAAAAAGCTTAAGCCTGGGAAAAGGGATGCAAGCCATTAAGAAAAAGTAGCTCTTCTCCTCAATGCTTGATTTAAACAGATGTTAAGATAAATCAGTAATTTTTAAAAGAGACAGCCTAAGCCTGGTGGGTTAACCAAATTAAGACAGCTTTTACAGGCAAGGTTTGTTTATTATAACACCACCACTTGTTTGCTTCAGCATTTCAGAACACAAATCCCCCAAACCAAAAAAAAAAACCCCAAAACCAAACACCAGTAGTTTTCTGTAAAACAAGGTGTTGTTTATTTTAGGACTCACTAGCCCCTTATTCCTTTTTTAAAAGGGAAAAATAGTAATAATATTAAAAAAGACCATAGAGAACCCTTTTCTCCCAAAAAATACAAGTATTCAGGGATCACTGACTTAGAATATGCTTATGTGCACAGAAGCAGAAGGACAACTGGTAAAGTAATACTCAGGTCACAAAGGTTTATCTGAAGCTGCTCAGCAGAGTGGCCTGATGTGTCCTCCACCACAAAAGACTGCCCAGGCAGACCAGGGGGACACGGCTTGGATGGAGATACACACTATTTCCAATGTCAGCTCCTATGGAAGAAAGAAGGGATGAAGGCCTTTTAGTAATAAAACCTAATAGAGTGCACACAGAGGCATTTTCCCATCTCTACCACTGGTAAGATGTCCAGGTGCTGAAAATAAATCATCTGAAAATCATCTGTCTAGATCCATAGCAGTTACTTTGTGTTGACCTTGGTAGAACTTTGGACACTGATAATGCTCACGATACTCCCACAAGCAAGCTACAAAAACATGATTTAACAAGAACTGTTGGTATTTAGACAAAAAAAATCCCAAACCAATCAACCAAAAAAAAAAAAACCAAAAAAAACCCCAAAAACCAAACCAACAACAAGAACAAAAAACCCCAAACAAACAAAAAAAAAAACCCCACCAAAAAAACAAACTCCAACACGGTTTAGAAAGACTAGTTAATATTTATCAGAGGTGAATCTCAAACTGGACATATGCTCAGGATTTGTGATGTTCATTCCAGTAGCAGGGAAGCACCAGTAATGAAAATACTGAATGAGGTGCACAAGGCTAATGAGACAGTCACAAGCCCCTGCACGACTGCTGCTCTGCAGCAGCTGTTCAGGTAAGGCTAGAACAAAATTCTAAGATTAAGCCAGGAATAATCAACCACATAAACAAAATCTGGGGAAAGACTGGTGTAACAGCTTTTCCACAGAAAGAAATTTGACATTTACAATGAAGTCAACATGAGTCAACAATGTGGTAGGGCTGGAAAAAATATCCTGCTCTAATCCAGCCACAAATTGAGTAGTACACCCAGCTTTGAGCACTACATGTAAAGGAACAGTGATCAGCTGGACAGAGAGAACAGTCACAGGTCATGAAACCAAAACCTATAGAAGAAAACAACAGAAATAAAGAGCCTGGACTGCGATCACTTCTTTAAGAGAAAATAGCACCCTGCCTTTAAGAATATGAAATCATACTGGAGGAGAAAGAGGCTGTAAGCTTCTTTCTACATCTGCTTTAACAGAAGATCCAATAAGCTCAAATTCTGAAGAAGGACATTAGAAAGACTCTCCACCTCCTGATAAGCAGGGTGCCTAGGAAGAGCATAGATAACTAGCTAAATTAGGAATCCTTCACTACTGCCTATCCTGAACAGCAAGACAGCAAACCTCTATCAGAAATAACATACTGCTGCAAAACTTGCCTTTTACCAAGGAACCGGATGAGACAATCTCTTAGCCCTTCTTTAAAAGTAAACATAAAAGGCAGTTCGAATCATATGCTACACATGGAAAGGAACACTGGACTC
This sequence comes from Geospiza fortis, assembly GCF_000277835.1. Classification (NCBI taxonomy): domain Eukaryota; kingdom Metazoa; phylum Chordata; class Aves; order Passeriformes; family Thraupidae; genus Geospiza; species Geospiza fortis. The sequence continues at coordinate 3,146,907 of NW_005054363.1, forward strand.
ATGAAGACTGCAAGAAGCCAATTCAGAGGTCTTGTCAGTAGATTCCTGCTACCTCAAGGAGACGTTTCTAGTATAGACCCCACTCCCTGCCTCTTTACAGACGGTACATTATGCAATTACTTAATTTTTGAAATTTACTTTCCCAAATACTAATAATCCTGAAAAGCACATGAAATGTTGGATTCCCACCCCTTCTTACTCCATGCAGTCCCTCCTAAATACACTCAGAGGTATAATCCTGAGGTGCTACACTGAGTGCTTTCTGACCCCATGAATCTTGCATTGCTTTCTGCACTGTGATCTAGCTTCAAAAGGCCAAACAAGACCAAATGGGACATGGGTTAGAGCCCTTGGGACAAATGGCATGAATCTAATTTTTTCTACTTCCTAGGAGATCACAGAATCATAGAATATGCTGAGTTGGAAGGTGCTGATTGGGATCCTCAAATAGAACTCTTGGCCCTGCACAGGACACCCCAACAATCACACAATGTGCCTGAGAGCTTTACCCAAATGCTTCTTGAACTCAGACAGGCCAAAGACAGAGCAGTGCCAGCCCAGCCGCACATCTATGGCTGATAAAAGCACCTAAAGAAGGCAAAGTGCACGAGCAACCTAAGCCTCTGACACCACAGCCTCAAGAACAGATGCACAGCCCCCCAGTACCATTCCCACTCTGAAACTTCTGCTCCCCAGGTAGGAAGCTACACACACTTGTGCCTTGAGGTTCCAAGACAGCCATCCTGGTTTACATATTATACATAAAGGCTACTATAAATCTGAGTCCACAAAATAACCCTTCTGGTTGTGTCTATTTTTCATCTCAAAAACTGTTTTTAGATCACAGATATGACGGATTTTAATCCCAAGCAGTTCTGAAATAACTGCTATTTAATAAAGATTTTAAAAATATAACTTATATTTTGTTTATACGCATATAGGTTTTATTTGTTCTATTGATAGCATGTTGGTGAGATACATCACTTTGATACGGTACCATTAAAAATCTATACCCTGACAGTTTTCCTCTAAACTGCTGATGTGAAAATTGTAGATAAGAGACACTGCTATTTTTCTAGACATACAATAAACAATCTCACACAAACATTTGTTTACCCACTGCATATGTGATTCACAGGTAAACTACTGCACATACATATGAGTGTAATCCACAGCAGTGTCACAGGTTTTATCAAAAAGGACAATGTAAGCTAGTACACATTTCTTAGACAGCTAAGTGATTGCATTGTGGTAGCTCAGACAACATGCTACAAAAGCTGCATCCACAGCAGCTTTGCCCACAAGACAGAAATAATGAGTTGGGATCCAACCAGAGCTGTCTAAGTAAACACTAAATGGTGTATGCTGTTAGTACAGCAGAGTGTTTACAGATCACAAAAATAGAAGATTACTGGGGAGTTTATTCCCATTAAGAGATAAAAATCATTAAGCTTAAGAAAGACTGTTCCACTGTCACTGAAAATATTTCCTAATGCTCTTCCCTAATTAAACTCCCAAAGCATCACTACTACCTGAAGTGAAAACTCAGCTGATAATGTAGTTGTGTGATGATGGTTTAATGGGCTGGCACAGAGAACCACAGAGGGGTGGGGCAGATGTCAAATAAATAATCCATCCCATATCGAATCTCAAAAATAAACTCAATAGATTAAGTTTTGACCTGTCTAATATCCAACCAAACTACCTGATGTGGCAGGAGGGTCATGAAAGACAAATTATCCTAAAGGCAATGTCATCTGTTCCTTCTAGTATCATATCTACCAGCTCTGGTGTCTGCTGCATCACTCTTCAGACTCTGCTTAAAATCTGGTTGCAACAACACTGATGGTCAATCTCAAAATCTCCCCAAAAAAAGTGTCCCCAAAACCAGTCAAAGAACTGAAAGGTCAATCAATGGACTTGATAATTTTTTCAGTCCGTCATAAGACTGAGAGAACAAAGTTATTATATCAAAAGAATAACTACATTTAACAAAATTCAAAACAGAACTGGATCTCCATGACACTGAAGAAACACATCCTGCGTTCACAGTAAGACTGCAATGATAATAAACCTCTGCTAAAGACAGCTATAATACAGAGCCTGATTTGAGTTTCCATCTAAACCAATACTGAAACAGAAGCTACAGGTTAAGATATATAGACTACAATATGACAAATTAAAGAGATTATTTTGTTATACAGAAATTATGAAGAAAATATTGAAGTTTCTCCTGTACAAAATTAAAGATACTTGATGTCCTCCATTAATATAGTAAACTGTCACTAAGCATACTTAATTAAAAGATATCATAACTACTAGCAGTAAAAGAACAGACTAGATGAACAGATGGATCTAGATATATTTTGACCTAAATTTCTTGGTATTTTGACAAGATAAATAAAGGTAAATATAAACAAGAAGAGAAGGGAGAGGCATAATCAGCCAGTCAGTATATCTCAGTAAGAAGTCTTACTAGAAAGATGGAAAAAACACCATCACATCCTTTTCTTTCTCTGCTCACCTGCTTGTCTTCTCAAAGATGTTTTGTTTCTGTTAAGTAGGTTTCCTGAGGCTTCCTGTAACCACTTACATATTTGCCTTACTGAGACATTAATTATGCCTGGAACCTAAATAATGAAGTAAGGCCCACTACCTCAGGACAGCTGAATCAAAAGAAATAAATCATTAACCTGTAATATAATTTAAATATTGTCTAAGAGGCTGGTTTTCTTTTATGCTCACTCTCTCTTGAATTCGACCCCTGCTAGAGATAACAGTTTAGAGAACTGTTTCTATCTACAGAGTCCACAGAAGGCAGATATTCTTCTTTCTGAGCCCTTCATATCACCTTCCCTTTGGGCACTCTCCCCAGCCAGACAGTTCCTGAGTATGTAACTTTGCGTTACTTATCATGTTTGAAATGAGCTTCAGAAAGCTTCAGTAAGATTTGGCCTGTGGCTGGATTCATATCCTGAAAGTTTTCATAGCAGGTATATTTGAACTACATCACAGCAAGGACTGCAGCCTTGGAGCAGGTTAGTGGTTTGATGTGTGAAATGTCTATGTGCATGGTAAGCATCCTGCTGGGATTTACTCCCTACGTAATTTTCAGCTAAGGCAAAATCAAGCCTGGGGCTCCACTCCATAAACTGTGTTGAAACATTTCTCTCCATTCATATAGTTTCTCAGTTATTGATATGTTTTAGTAATACAGTGTAGGGTCAGTGTAATCCCATCAAAATTAAATTCAGTTGTTCTCCTATGCCCACATCCCATCCTAACACTTAACCAAGCATGATCTCTGCACCTCACAAGCAGCACTGGACTTTTGAAGCACTGCTTCACAGTGCATGAAGCCACACTGCATACGTGTGCTGTACTCCATCTCCTCTCAGTGAAAACATTCTGGAATACTGAGCTCACATTCTTACTGACTCATCCCAAAGAAAATCTAAGTTTCGATGGCTTCACTAAAAATTGCTTCAAAGATCAACAGCAATTGATATACACTCAAACATATTTGAAAGATGGCATTCATTAAAGGATTATGTTTTCTACACAGTAATTTTTAGTAATCTTTTCCCCTCCATTTTCTAGGCTCTGTAGGCTTCCTCTTCCTCTTCAGAGTTCTTATTTTGCCAGAATTAAGTTTGGGCCTAAGATGTTCTTCAAGCCACAGTTTCCTTTGAGCACCTGTGCAGGTATGCAATCAGGGGAATAAAGAAATTAATACCTATTATCCTCTGCCTATTCCTGTCAATAAATCCACAACCATCACATCTCAGCTGACAATCATGGCAAGTGTATTTTTTTTCATCCCTCATCTGATCATCTGCACCAAACTACTATCGCTGAAAACTCTTTTCTTCAGTAAGAAGAAGAGTTTCTTCTTCTTCTTCTTCAGTAAGAAGAAGAAGACTGCAGTTCTTCTATTCACAGATGCTGGTGAGTTTCTCTCTCAACTAGTCCTATCTTCTGATCTCTGAGATAAAAAAATCTGACTCTAGTAATTTTCTCTTAAATTTGTTACTATGGGTGCTTATGTTATTCAGTTCCTTCTCTAGACTCCTAACATTTCCCCTATTTTTCCATGAGCTTTTCAGAAAACCCATGAAGGAATTTCCAGTTTTCCTCAAGTTAAAACACTAACAAGAACCATTGTAGAATAATGTCCTTGCAGTCCAGGTGAGGTGGGTTGGCTAAATCCCCCCAATGACTACATATTCCAGCATCATTCCAAATATTGCCATCGTACAATTTTTATTAAAAAGAGGAAAATACATAAAAAACCGAGGCCAAAAGAATGTCATCACAAAAGGGAGGCAAGAGTTAGGCAGGAGGACATCACTAGCTCTACCTGTCATTCTAAACCGCTGCAAACACCATTCCTTTAACAGAAAACCAGAACAAGATCCTAATTTCTCACTCACTACTTACAGTCTCACTTTCAAGACCATTTTTCTCAGGAATGTTTTGAAGAAAATTGGCTTGTTTCTGTTTTTCTTCAAGCTTTCAGTACTACCATATATGTGCACTGGGCCTCTCCTGATGGAAAATTATCTAACTTGTTACTTTTGATTTCTAGAGAAATTCATACATTCTGAGATCCAACCAAGAATAAAACTGTTTACAGAACTTGCAGTGCACAGAATCCATAGGCAATTAAAATGACATACTGATTTCAGTGGTAAAATTCAGTGTCCACACCTTAGCCTAGTTTAATGTGCAAATTAAACAACAAACACTTGGGCTCAATTAAATGGACTCAGAAAGAACACTATTAATAGCCTTCAATTAGCCAGAGAGTAGCATTCACCTTGATTTCACTTCCTACAGTTCAGAATCTAGGCTGGTCACTCAGGCTTCACCATTTGGTGTAGAGAGATGTGAGGTGCATCTCTTGTCAGCAACTACAAATGAAACTCAACATTTCAAATGCAAGTCTGTCATCTTGGGAAGCAGACTAAAGAAGGGGGCAGTGCTGAGGTACACACTCATGATTCTTATCAGTACCACATGTCAGCAGAAACAATAAAACCTTAATTACTGAAAGTCCTGCACACAAAGCAGCCTGCCCACCAGAAGGCAAAATGTACTAACTTGACATATTTCACAAGATGCATAGACAACATTCAGGACCTGACATGCAAAGGTGGCAGCAGAGGTACTGGATGAAATCCAGGCTATCACAGAATGAGTCAAGTTGGAAGGGACCACACTGGGTTACAGGTCTCACCTCCCTGCTCAAGCAGGCTTATCCTAGGGCACATTTGACAGGATTACAACCAGATGGTTTTCGAGTATCCACAGTGAGGGAGACTCCACAACCTCTCTGGTCAGTCTATTCCAGTGCTTGGCCACCTGCACAGTAATGAAATTCATCCTTATGTTTAGGTGGAACTTCCTGCGCACCAGTCTCTGCCCATGTCCTATTTGCTCAGCACCACTGAACAGAACCTGGCTCCATCCTTTTGGCACTCTCCCTTCAATACTTACAGACACTGATGAGGTCCTCTCTTCTAGATGTCTGTTCTCCAGGCTAAACAGGCCCAGATACGGAGAGATACCAAAGAGAAACTATACAAGATTTGAGTCTAAATCAGGTGTAAAAAAGGTATTTTGGAGAAGAGAGAAGTCTTTTACACTAACATTCCAAAACACTGCAGAAACTGTGTATGATATTTTTACCAGGAAGTAACATAATGCCAACAAACATTCCTAACACTTCTGGAATTCTAAGTAAACAGCAAGACTTCTAGACACATGATGAGAAATTACTATCTGCCATCTGCTTCCTCTCTAAAAGGAGGGCCACAGTCCTGACTGCTGCTGGAGCAAACACTGAGCCAGAAGTGCAGAACAGCAGTCAAGATGATACTGTTTGGGATCCATATTTCCTCTGACATCTCAATGATTTACCTTACACATCCTTACCTTAGGACTCATGAATACACCTTGCTGAACAAAGCAAGCGGCCAAGGCAGCAAGCACCCTGCACTGTATTAATGGGAACACAACCAGGAGATTATGGGGAGTGACAATCTCCCTTTACTTGACACTCACTAGACCACACCTACAATACTGCACCCACTTTGGGGCCCAAAACAAGAAAAAATATAGACAAACTTCAGTGCATTCAGACAGTCATGGGACAAGAGTACGTGCCTTGTGAAAAGCAGCTCAGGAACAGCGTTTTCAACTTGAGAAGAGATGGCTTCCAATTGACCTAATAGCAGCCTTCCCATACCTGTGGTTATCCAGGAAACACAGCCAGGGTCTTTACAGCAGTGCATGTCAGAGTTGAAAAGTAATAGGTATAAACCAAAATAAGAGAGGCCCCAACTTGATGCAAGGAAAAGGGTTCTCACGATACAGACAAAAATTGAAGCAAGCTACCCAGACGTGTTGTGTAGTCTCTATCCCTATAGGTTTTTAAGACATGTTGGATAAAACATTGAGCAACCCGGTCTGGCCACACAAACAACCTTGCATTGAGTAAGAAGGCTGGATGAGTGACTCCCCACATCCCTTCCAACTGAATTTTGCTGTGATAAAAGTTGTGGGCTGCATCAGGCTACACAAAATAAGGGGAGAGAAAGAAGATACAGAGAATTACAGTTACTCTGGTATTATTTGACAGCACAATTTTTCAAATTGCAGCATTATTCTAATACAGCTACTCTCACACAACTGAAGCCTGGCACAGGTGGGGTGATCTCCCTTGCACTTACTTAGTAGCAACCCACAGCACTGGAAAAAAAGCAGTGCTTGAGGGAAAGGATGAGACAAAGCAATTCTACGCCACCAAGAACTTCTGTCAGAATGTCAGCAATACAGTGGTAACTCTGGCTGTTAGTAAAGGTCATGAGCAATTACAGTCAAAACATTGCAGAGAGAGGTGGTTATGTAGGTAATTTCAAAGAAAAAGAGGTCTCTTGTAAGACAGAGAAATCAGGAGTGACAGTGATATTGAATATGTTTTCTCAAGATGTTAAGAGCGAATAGCTGACACAGAAATCACAGTGGCCAAAAATCTTAATGCAAAGGCCATTCTTCAACAACACTGTAATGGTAAATCAATAGGACATGATATTATCCTGCTACAGCCCATCCTTTAACATTAATTAGAAGTGGAGAAAAGAGAGCTGTATCTGACACGGTCCATAAAATGTAATTAAACCTTTGCAGTGAAAAAGAGCAGAAAATTCTGGATGGCTATGGATTCTGGGTTAAGAACAGTGATTTACTACTGCCTGAATAGTTCAATTTCTAAAGAAAAAAGGTATTAATCCTCTTTGGAGAGACAGAATGAAAAGGGGTGTTACATTTGCTAACTCAATGACATGACTGGGTCCATCCATTTCCCCTGTCTCTTGGTCAATTATCTATGTAATACTTACCCTTTCTGTCAGAATACTGCAAAAAATCTATGGAAGATGAGAAAACAAAAGGTAGCATCAGTTCATATAGAAAATGTGTTCTGTTACAGCACATGCTCTCTGCTTAAGCAGTTCATGTAACTTAAAATGTCATTCAAGTGTCACATGAAATTCTACTTAAATCAAAAGTGTTATGAAAATGATTTGACCAGGTTTGAGTTCAAAGAACTTTTAGAGTGTGAGAGACATACAAGAAGACTTGAATAGGAATAGAAAAGTGCATTGCTCCAAAAATGAAATAACAAAAACTACAGTGAAATGTGGAGTCTTTTTCTTCTACCAACAGTAACTCTTAATAGCATTAATCACAGAAAAATTCAATTACAGAAAAATAATTTGGCTAATCCATTAGAGAGCAAAAGCATATCAGAGCTAGCAGCAGAAGGCAAATGCCTCAACGTACCCCTGGAATTTACTCTCTTATTTCACTCCATGACACCCCCATGACTATACCTTTGTGCCTGTACTTACACTTGCACATTCACAATGTAGTTCAGGCAGTCACATAACCTCATTTCCCTGAAGGTCCCCAAGAACAAACACAACCATATAAACAAGAGAAGCAGAAATGGCAAAACCCAGGGTTACACAAGCAGTCAGATGAAAGTAATTTTCAAGAGGAAACTTCCTTTAAAATAGACAGTTGGGTTACTATTGGGAGTTATGAGAATGTAGAGACAGACTTGGAGGAATGTTGGTTGGATGGGACCTGTGAAGGTCACCTGGCCCAGCCTCCCACTCAGAGCAGGGCTAAAGCCAGTGCTAGATGACACTTTCCAAGGGAAGAGACTGTGCTCAGCAGAACAGTGGGTGGCAGAGACAGCAGGACATCTGCTGCAAGCCAGGCCTTGCTTGTGCCCTCTACTCTCTAGAGGGACCTAGATTTCCATGTCAAACATCAGCCAAGGAAAACATGAACTGACATGGAAAGCCTTTCTAAAGGATAAAAAAGAGACGCTGCAGTAAATAAAGCACTCCAAGCAATATTTCTATGCTGAATGATAGGAGAAAACGAGCAACAGAAAACTCTAATCACACATATAAAGTCACCAAAAAGAAAAGCTATAAGGAGTGGATGACATGACACGTACCAACAACATGACACTCTTTCTTCTGTGATGGAGTGAAGCTGTGTTCAGTATCCAGTGGTCTCAAAACAAACTCATGAACAAGCTCAAAGAAACTTGCTTGCAAAGCTGATGGCAGAAAACCACGCTAATTTGGAAAGTGAGGAGCAAGCAGGCTGCAAGAACCCAAGGAAAATGAAGTGTGATGCACATATCAAGCAGTTACTATTTGTCAGCAGTCGGGTGCAGGTTCAAAAACATGAGCAATGCATGGAAAGGCCATTTTTTGTTTTGTTTAACATGTAACCTCTTTGAAAATTCAGGTTTTGAGACAGACAGTAAAAGAGACATCTGTTCTGTTTAGCATTTATTTAATCATGGCAGGAGAAAGCTGTTCTACACTTAGGTAACAAGACATGTTAATGTTCATATGACTTTGGCAGCTATGACAGAGTGAGGGCAGGAGATGAGTGCCAGTTAAATATACTATAGAGACAAAACTTGTCCCAAGAAGAGGGGAGAAGACTGATGAAAATTTGCCCATGTTTTGTTCAGAGATATGAAATTTAAGGACTCTCTTAATGGCCTTTGTCACACAATGAACAACTTTAATTGCCAAGAAATTGCTTTTCCAGGTTGACTGCCCACTTAAGCTGGAGAGTATATAAAACAAGTCCATTTCTTACAGAGTTCTACAGGAAACAACTTGGTCATGGAGATATTTACAGTTGTGCCACTGTATGTTCAGCTCTATAGAAGTTGCTACCTTGATATTTTCAAAGCATAGCAAAAATTACAGAAGCAGCAAATTAAAAAATACCTGAAGCAAAAAATGAGGAAGTTAATTGTCTGGAATTAACACAGATATAACTAAATGAACCTTAACCCAAACCCAAAAAGACTTTGTAACTCTATAATGGAAAAGGATACAGAATAGGTGGGAGAATGAAAGTATAGCAAAATGAAAAGCCGAGGTAAATTGAAAAAACGACCCCCCCCCCCCCCAACATTCTGGTCCAAGCAATGCAGGCAAAAAAATAAGTGTTCTGAAATGTTATCTTGTAAGGATATAGAGTCATGGAATGGTTTGGGTTGGAAGGGGCCTTAAACCATCTATTTTCAAGCCCCGCTGTGGGCAAGGGCACTTCTGCTAAACTCTGCATCTGCGGTACCTGAACTCCTTCCTTTCTCGTTTCCCTCTAGTTTAGGTATCGGCCCCTCAAACACACATCACTAACCCATTACAAGGGCAAAGGCATGTTACTACAAGGAGTATTTGGATCATAATGAGCACTTCTGTTTGGAGGATGCGCCCGACCACCTTGGCCGGTCCAGCGCCGGGGACAGCTCTTCCCTAC
>NW_005054363.1:3157328-3163086 GCF_000277835.1 Geospiza fortis
CGAGGCCGGGGCCTCGCCTGCTGCAGGCCGTAATAAACGTGCGAGACGCAGTGCAACGTTTGGCAGCCTTTGCTGGCCTTTGGAGAAGCTTTAAAAAAAACCCCTTTTTTAAATAAACGCTGTTAACAGCTCTGTAGGAGGGGATTTTGGCTGCAGGCACAGATTAGTCTTGAGCCTGTTGAAGCAGGAGTTTTAAACTTTGAGGGTGCTATGTGCCTTTCTGTTGACCACCTTTGCAGGCATCTTGTAGTTACCAGACAGATTCCCTTAAGCTGGCTGCGTAGAGATCAGTTCGCTCTCTAGCAAAGCATGTGCAGGTTCCACACCGTAAATCACTTTGTAGTAAATGCATTGATAGGAGGAATAAGAGTGAGTTACCCTTTCTACTGGTGCTGTAGAAAGGGCCCTGGGGGTCCTGGTTGATGGCAAATTGAACATAAGTCAGCAGTGCCCTGGCAGCCAGGAGGGCCAAGCTGTCCTGGGGGACACGAGGCACAGCAGCACCACTGGGATTGTCCTGCTCTGCTGTGTGCTGGGGTAGTCTCAACTTGAATACTGTGTGCAGTTTTGGGTGCCACAATATAAGGAAGATACTTAATTATTAGTATCCAGAGGAAGATTTTGAAGATGGTGAGAAGTCTAGAGGAGAAGCCGTATGAGGAGCAGTCTGTTCAGCCTGCAGGAGACTGAGGGGAGATCTCATTGCAGTCTACAATTTCCTCATGAGGGGAAACAGAGGGGCAGACAGTAATCTCTTCTCTTGTGACCAGTGATAGAATCCAAGGGAATGGCCTGAAGCTGTGAAGTTTTTTCAGGGAAGATTTAAGTTGGATATCAGAAAAAAGGTTTCTCCACCAAAGGATGGTTGAGCCCTAGAACAGGCTTCCCAGAGAAGTCACAGAGAAGTGTCAGGCATCAGCCTGACAAAGCATTTTAGACAACACTCCTGGGCACACAGTGTGACTCTTGCCTGCAGGGCCTGTGCATGCAGGTACAGGAGTTGGACTTGGATGATCCCTATGGGTCCCTTCCAACACAGGATATTCTATGATTCTCTCTGGAGCATACAAGTACCATTCTGTGGCCTGGTTACTGGGACAGAAGGTGATATTTTGGTGTCAGTTCTTCCTCCTTGACTAGTTACTAAGTGGAAGCCAGGTTGTATCTTTTATAGACTATTGACTTTTTTACGCAATTACCAGTCAATAATTCTATTCCACCTATAACACTATGTAGGATTGTTGCAAAACAACATATATAAATATGTATACGTAAATATATATAAACATTTTATTAAGAAAATATGTTCTTTGATGTTTGCTCTTTGTATGCTTTTAAGCCTGATCAACAAGAAGGGATATTCAATCTGTGAGCAAATAACAGCTAACAAGCAAGCTCTAGGTGATGTCCAGGTGTTAGAAAAACAAATTACTTGGTAGAATTGCCTTGTTAGGATTTAGGGCTTGAAGTGCTTCAATGAGCTCAGACCTAGGGGAAGGTTAATAAAGCTTGGGAAGAAGGATGTACCACTGATAGTGGACACAATGTGGAATTTACAGGCCACAAAGACATCTGGCAGAACTCCCAAGATAAAATAGGAACTGATAAACCCAACCCAGTGTTTGTGCTGCAATCAGCTCTGACTGGGTAAATTATAATTCCATCAGGGGGAGATTGTGACTATCGGCTCACAGACCACTGACCCCAAAGAAGAGAAAGACTGAGCATAGGACTAATTAGCATGAGAAGCAAGAGAATCATTAACCAATAAAAGAATACCAGTTAATAAGAAAACGATGTAACTTGTAGCCAATGAACACTAATTCTTCTGTTTGCTAAATTCTATAAATAGTAAAAAGTTCTGATAATTAGTGTGTGTAATTTCTGCAATACCACTGATTGTGCAACTCTGAAATAAATAATGTCTCTCTTAAGTGTGTCATTATTGGCTTGTTGCACACTGGGTAAAAAATCTGATTTTGGCAGAGAAGGTTGCTCAGCATTTGAGGCAGTAGCTCCTGCTTTCTATGTTATCATTTTAGAGACTGAATTAATTATTTAAGTATTCCATTGCTTTCTTCAGGTGCTGCTTTTTGTTTGTTTGTTTAGACACACACATTCAACATCAATAGACTTGTGCTGAATCAAGATTTTGAACTGTTACTCTAAGAGCAAGAATGTCTTCCTGTATGTTCCAGTCCTAGTCTGCCAGGCCCATTAGGTTTTCTTCCTAGCTTGTAGCAGAACCCTGAATCAAAAACTCACTACAAAAATAAACACCATTGTCACAATTAAAATCTATGCAAAAAAAGATACCAAATGCAGATTTATTTCATGGCTTCATTACAAATGTATTTACTTCCTGCTCAGCTGAAAATAAATTGGAACAGACCATTGGCAGTCTAAATGATTAATACTACATAAAAAAAGTTCATCTCAGAAATCACAAGCTACCAGTTTCAGTACCTGTAGGGATTTTTCCTAACAAAAATACTTATTTTAAAAAGCCCTGAACCACTTGACATGTATCATCACTGACACACACTGAACACCCATGCCACAACACGGCAGTGCAACTTTCTAACACCAAGTAATCAGTCCTCCAATGCTCAATAGTCCATGCAGCTGTGCACATCCTCTTCCTTGGAGAGATACATAGTCCTTTTTCTTTAAAGCACAGAGTTCAAGTTGCTGTGTTTATAACATTACACCTATGTACAACCACTTCACATTATTGTGGAGCCCAGCACAGTCTGAAGTGCCCTTTACCTGTGGCACCTGCTGCTTATGGTGTTCCATGACCCAAATTTGGCTCCCTCAGCTTTTATGTCGCAGAAATCCAGCCATGTGATCTCACTTTTGCTCCCAGCAAAATTTAGTCTTTTTGAATGAAATGTGCCCTCATTAACACACATTTGGTAGACACACACCAAGAGCTGTGGAAGGGAGCACTATTCAGTGAAAGGGCCAAGTTGAGAAGCACATGGGAATCTACATGTAATGACAGGTATGTGAATGTGCCAATACTCATGTGAAACATGGGACACAGGCAGGAACCAGCAAATAAATATCAAAAGATATCAAAACAAAAAACCTTACCATATTGAAACACACAATGCTGTCACATTTAGCATTCTAATACCTACAGCTTGAAATAGCAACTGGAACTTAAGGGAAAAAATACAAATCTCACTGTTGCGAATTTAAGGAAAAAATATAAATCTCGCTGTTGCAAATGTACAGTTGCTTTAGAATTGTTTTTTAAAATAGGAGTGAAGGACATCCAAATTCAATTCAATAAGAAGCTGTTACTGTTCATTGCAGAAACATAAACAAGCTAGCATTGAATCAAACTTAACATGAATGTTATGTTTTCATATACAGGGATTTGTTGTTCAATGCTTTATCAGTCATTTATTTTAAATTCATCCAAGTTAATTTGTTTTCTCCCATTCCCTCATCCAGCTACCCTCTCAAGGCAAGTACCTGCCGGTTTGCTTCAATGCCAGTCTTTTAACATTCTTGGCCTCAATAATGTATGAGAATGCTAGAGGGACCAGATTACTTCATGTGTGGCACCAGATTACGTCAAATGAAAGCAGCAGTGAGATTTTTCTTCATGTATATGAGCTGATCACCTTAGTTACCCTTTGAAGTTAGTGAAGATGGCTATCTCCTTCAAGTATGACTTCTCCCATCCTAAAGATGTTTTTTTTTTTCCCCAGTGACTAAACTGGGATTGAGAAACTAGATTGAATAGCTCAGATACAGGTATCTGAAATACGAAGGAAAAGGTTCCCAGTGAATAGGCCAAATATTTTTAACGAACCATTCAAAAGTATTATAGATTTTTATTTCTTAGTGCCCATAAACACACACAAAACCCACATCTCTAAAGTTTAAATACTATGAAATTAAATAACAGGAAACTTCATGTACATGTCATTGGTCTAGACACAACAAAGACATACAATTAAGGAACTTCACTGGAAGTTTTTGGTGAAAAAAGACTAATATCCATAGCAGTCATTGTGATTATTTTCCTGACTCCAGTCTGTGCATTAAATCATTCTGTTTCTCTTCTCAGAACTGTATTTGAACAAGTAATCATTCTCAAAAAAAAAAAAAAAAAGAAGAAAAAAGGCTTTGTAATTTCCCTAGAGAATCAAACAGGCCAACTGATAAGGAAACTTTAATCTTCTGGAATTAGCAATGGGAAAAAAAAATCCAGCATGCTGGAAAGATAGGCAATAAGTGTAACTACAGTTATGCACAAGCCGACTTTTTCTTCACCTTTTTCTCTTTGAAGTTTAGTGTTCTGCACTGTTCCAGGAGTCAGTTATGAGGTATGAAAAACCAATAAAAAGGTTAACATTATAACCATTTTACTAAAAGCCACTGCACTGTTTGCACTTTCAAAATATTTCTGAAAATAAAGTAAAAAAATATTTAGTATTCTTAAAAGTCTTAAGGAAGATTTTATTACAAAAGCAGTCATCTTTGTGGCTTCTTTTGAACACAATTCTGCCTCAACATTAAACTCAGACATATGGGTATGCTTCATATTACCATTATACAAGTAATCACATTGAATTTCTATAGCAGTAAATATTATATAAAACAAAAATATATATATATACAGGCAGCCAGAAAGCTAATCAAGAAGAAATGATGTTTCTATACTGAAAAGTAAAGACCATTTTCAAATACTAAAAAAACATCCAATTTGTTTGTTGGTCTCTTCTGTTTTAAGACTTTGAATAGAAGGATTTCCACAGAGGAATTTCTACAACTTTGGTTTATAATGACCTAGAAAAAATTCATCCCTCACACATAATATTGATCTAGTGAATGTCTTTAAAGCTGATATGGAAAGCAACAGGGAAAACTACACATATGGATTTTATGATGAGACTAATAATTTAAACTCAGGATGTCATATTCCAAATATACAGAAAAGAACTGATTATAGTAAACATATTTATCTTCTGCTATAAATTAGCTCATCCAGCCAGATCCCTACTCCTTAATTCCTCATGACTGAAGAAGCTACGTGTTCTCTCTATCTGATGAATAGTAGACTATGTATGGAAAGCCTTAAGAACATGCTGCTTGTACTGAAGGGTGTATCTATTTCAGCACCTTTCAGATACAAAAGTTGGTACTAAGCTAGGCTGGTCATTAGCCATACTGGTGCAGTGTTCTGCTTGCCAGATACTTATCAAAGAGCATGCTTGGATCATATTCAGAAACAAATTTCTGAAAACTTTGTCCAGAAAAGAGAAGAAATGGAAATAATTGCCACAACTTTGTACTCTATGTTACCCACTGAGAAACCCACTGAGAAACAGGCTATATTTGTAGGAGAGGAGCACATGTACATGCCTGTGGCACCACAACTAAAACAAACCAATATGTCGCCATGTTAGTTCATTCAAAGCCAAATTTGTGGACAGTACCACACTGCCACAGCCTTGCTGGCTAGATCTACAGTTAGTGTGGCAAAAATAGTACACTAAAGTACCTGCAGGACTTGTAGTACCTGAGCTAGCTTTGATCATAATGTGCTGATCAATTTCTCCCAGGGGACATGGATGGCAAGAATAAAGGAATATGGAAAAACAGGTTCCCAGCTTTCATATCCCGTAGCAAACTTCCAATCTTAAACAAACAAACAAAACTAAACATCTCAAAAAACCCCAAAGAAACTGGAAAAACCAACCACCAGCAAATAATCAGACACGTTACTACTTCCTGA
>NW_005054363.1:3163101-3207345 GCF_000277835.1 Geospiza fortis
AAACAACTCTGGACAGCCAGAGTTCAAATGTGTATTAAAGCATAGCCCCTTTAGAGAGGTAACATGGTATCAACATAAACCACCTCTGCATCATCCCACATTGATGTGCTCAGTTTATGCATTAACAGCTATGCTTATTTATCTGCCCCTTCAGCAAACACATGAGCCATGGGAGACAAAGGTGAAGCCAAGTTCTTTCAGGTAATAGATCAACAGCCAAGGTCAGGTCTTCTGCACAGTTACTGCTCCACAGAAATTCTCTCCTTATTCCCAAGCAATATAGGAGCTGAAAGGTGTAATGTCCTTAACCAGAAAGCACTGAATTGCCTGAGAACACAGCAGTTAGCTCCTACAGACACTATACTGTGTTTAAACCACTGACCTGCCACAGGAGCTAAAGCAATTCTGACTTGTTGTCCATGTTGTCTGTTGTAGATGAGGTTGCCTGAGAGAACAAAAACTCTACCTGACTCCTCTGTTGCCTTACCTTCTTTTCATTAGCTGCTTGCTAAAATCTCCATCTTCACCTGACAGTATTTTCTACACTCAGGCATACCTGAGCAGTACACTGGCTGACAGACATTTATGGTCAAATCCTTGCCCTTATTTACTCCTGTACAAATCTGACACTTCACAGGTTGGAGAGAGAAATGAGCATAAGGGCTTAACTCAAATTATATGAGTAGACTGATGTGCTGGAGAGAATTCCTTCTTCCACTGGCTCTGCAGGACTGGCACTGGAAAGCAGTAATAAAACTGAAGTGGACAGATATTTTTCATACTTGAAAAGATCAGGATTTAAACAGGAAATTGCACTTTTAAGTATCACTTTCAGAAATAAAACTGCCTCCTGCTATTCATCCTGCTACTAAAAAGTCAGATGAAGATATCAAATTACACGTGTATGCTGTGAAATTCCATCTGCATTGCTTTCATATACCTATAAAAATGTTCTAATGGACTTCAAAAGCAGTTCAAGTAAAAATAAAATGATCCCTCAAGCTGAAATGTTAGGATCTGTAGAAGGGCAAAACTGGACATTCAAGTGTGCAGTGCTGGTGGTGTTGTTTTTGAGAAATGATGACTGAAGCCCCGTACACGGACAAAAGTACCCATGTAACAGCAGTCATTAACAGCATGCACGGGCAACCTGAAGAGGAGCATCAGGCACCGCCTTTCTTTTGCAACTGCTCCAGTTTTCTTCTTAAGAGATTGTAGTTTTCCTTGGTTCCTGGTGCCATGGGATCAAGCTTCAGAGAGACTTCATAGTGCTTCTTGGCCAAGTCAAGGTTTCCCCAGCGATGATAAAGCACAGCTGGAACATCAATGGATAGTTTCGTTAGCAATATTGTTGAATAATGCACAATCTTGCCAATCACTTGGAGAACAACACTGAGGTATTTGTTTCCAGTGAGGGTCTGTCACTGGCTGGTGGCACAGTAGCTGCTTGTTCTATTGCCAAATGCAGGAGCAAAGCCTGGGAGCAGAACTGGCATGGGAATGATGAAGGAATGAATTACAATGGAGCCATAAATGGCAGCTCTTATCTGGTGAGCTCATTGCGGGTTACAAGCATAGCATAAATGAACCAATTTGCAGACACTAAAGTGCAGCTACCTCTGGGCTGGATTTTGCAGCCCTCTTGATCTGTCATATCATGTGACAGCTTTTCTGGCTTTAGTGCCCTGTTCATCTGGCTGGCAGTTCTTCTAGAAAGTAAAATAGAAATCTGCCGAGCAGGAAGAAGGCGCAAAAGATTGCTTTTTCTTTTTAAACACAATTAATATGAAGCAAATAAACAATTCAGCTGATAAGATTTAGAAAGGCTCTTACCCAAATTACCATGATAACTGGCAGCATTTGGATTGGCTTTAATTGCCTTGAGGAACAAAGCTTCAGATTCCTGAATAATTTAAAATAACAAGTCATCAGGAAAGTCCATTCTCATATATATAAAACAGTGCCAAATTTACCCACCACTGTAATTACAAACCCTCCAAAACTATGCCATATCTATATGATACCACCATATAAATATCCTAAGCCTGCCTGATCTTGTAGCTCAGGTGGTTACAGCCCTCTGAAACCAGTAATAATGCTGCAAATAAGTGTCATGTTTTCACAGGCTGCTGTTATTTTAGCAGAAATTTATTAAGCGCTAGTGAACTTTGCTCTTTACCTAAATTACCCTTTTTAAAATAGTTATAGTATTTTCAAACATTACCTGCTGAAGTTTTCCCTACTTATGCAATCAAATTAAGGAAATGTAATTTGGTATCTAAACAAAATGCCTATAGACACTTTTCCTTTTACAATAGTTTTAGCATTAAAAATAGGGGCATTCCAGTAAATCCCTTTCAAACAGATGTGTGGTTCCCCATGAAGAGTGGCTGAGTACCTTTTACTTAAAAAAGCAAAAAGCATGCCAAATCATATCATGCCATGTAACATCCTTCACAATTTCCTCACCAGTTATCTTCTCTGTATTACTGCTTGCAATGTGTGCTCTTAAGACTCTTGATATCTGAGTACCTCTTAGAAAACCTCAGGTCCCTCACCTAATATTCAGAGAATAATTTACCGTTAAATTTATTCTCTAATTAAAACAAACTAGTGGCTAATATTGCTACTTTTTTCCCCAGAGCACATTTCCTGCAGAAGTTTAAAAACTCACATCCCCTCCCCAATCCAAATGGAGCATATTTACTCAATAACATGCAAGTTTAGATACTTGAGAGCAAATTTTACATAGATTTCTATGCTGTGCTGTGCTCTAGGGAAAGTTGCTCATTCAGTTTCAATGCAAATGACCTGAAGATAAAATTACCTCAATGTGGTAGGCTTCCATCTGAATGCACATACTTGCTGTCTGAGGTATGTGAGAACAGTAACATAGAGAAAAGTCCTTTCCTTTGTGCTAAGCTTTCACTGCTTAAAATAAATCACAGGCTCTACTGAAAAAGAAAGCCTGTCAGCCAGATTTTTGGTTCCACCATCTTCTCATGTCAAGCATGAAATAACTCTCTGTAAGGGTCCCTTCAGGGGAAAAGAAATTTCTGATGTCAAGATTGAGTCACTCAGCTCTGAATGACTTAAGAGCCTCCCCATATGTCCAAATTCAAACCCAAACTAAAAGCATTACTGAGCACTGCTGAGGCTGCCATTCTCAAGCCAGGAGAGACTCATGCAGAAACTGCCTTCATCTCCACAGGTCAAGGAAATTACAAACCCCAGGTTCTCTGAGCTGGTCCAGTGGAGGGCTATGAAGATGATGAGGGGACTGGAGCATCTTTTATGAGGAAAGGCAGAAGGAGCTGGGCCTGCTCACCCTCAAGAAGAGATAACTGAGAGGGGACCTCATCAATGTCTAAGTATCTGAAGGGAGGGCGCCAAAAGGATGGATCCAGGCTCTTCTCATTCATGCCATGCAACAGCACAAGAGGCAATGAGCAGCAACTGATGCATGGGAAGTTCCATCTGAACACGAGGAAGAACTTCTTTACTGTTCAGGTGACAGACCACTGGAACAGATTGACCAGAAGTTGTGCAGTGTCCTTCCCTGGAGATATTCAAAACTTGCTTGGACGCAATTCTGTGCAACCTGCTCTAGGTGAACCTACTCTAGCAGGGGGTTGGATGAGACAATCTCCAGAGGTCCTTTCCAACCCCAACTATTCTGTGATTCTGATTTTGTTTCAGGACAAGGAATATTTGGATACAAGTTAACAAGGGGAACCAGATGCCTGCAAATTTACCTGCACAGTGCAAGTTCTAGCATTGCTTTCCTATGGCATGAGCAGTTGCTCCTGCATTCTCATATCCAGACTATTAAGGTTCCTGGATGCATCGGTCTTTTTGAAACCAATACTGTTTAGTGATTTCATTCATATTTTGGATGATGGGACTGAATGCAGTTTCAAAACTTTACAGGTAGCACCTAAGAGGAGGGAATTAGAAATACATTGGAAGAGAGAACAGCTATTTTCAGGGACCTGGGCAGGGCAGAGAAACAGACTAACAGGAATCACAGAATAGTTGAGGCTGGAATGGACCTCTGGTGGCCATGTGACTTTGATATGCACTTCCGAGACCACACCTCAACTATGTGTTCAGGCTGGGGGTCTCCATTACAAGAAAGACAAAGACATACTCCAGTGAGTCTTCCAGAAAGCCACCAAAATGGTACAGGGCTGGAGCACAAGATGTTGTTGTGGTGTGAGAGGAAGTGAGTTTTTTGGGATGCTGTGGTCAAACCAACTGAAAGAACTGGATGTTTTTAACTTTCGGGAGAGAAGATGAAGGTGCTGCCTACAACTACCTGATGATAATACAGAGAAGATGGAAACAGACTCTTCTCACATGTCTGTGAGATGGGGTAAGACATAATGGATGCAAACTGGCATACAAGAAATTCCAATTAAAGGAAACATCAATTTTTTTTTATTATAAAGTTGGTCAAGCACCGAAAGATGCTGTCCAGAGAGGTTATACAATCTCTATTGACAGAGATATTCAGCATTCAACTGGAACTGGCACTGGTTTGGGTTAGGGGTTGGACTAGATGACCTTTAGATGTCATTTCCAGGCAAAATTATTCCATGATTTCCATGTTTCTGAGACTCAAAAATTCGGCAAGTGGTGCAAGTTAACCTCCTCTTTTCATACAACTCTCAAATCCTAAAAATCAGCAGTGGATTGGCTCTTTAAAGCATGCAGTAATTTCAAGTCCCACAAAGTTGTGCTTTTTCCCACTCCAAATTTTAGTATTTTGGTCTAGTAAATCTCTTTGTTCCTCACTGGGCAGGTTAACAGCAATCAAAATGAAAGATATACTGACCATTTAAATCAGCCTTATGCCTAAAAGTTGCCACTTACACAGAGAAGGAGCACCTCATGTACAGACTTTCACTGCTGAAGGACAGTAGGACAACACGTGCAGATAATTTAATGAAATAGATATTCAAGAGCTGGCTGCTATTACCATACATCTTCAACTCCATGCTGAGAATATTTTTATCACCACTACTTTGCTCAGCAGCTAGTCGAAGCATAGTGGTTGTTTAAAGGCTATTTAAGGTGCATCATATTCATATTACTGTGGATATATGGAGTAAATGTATATTCCAGTACATCAGTGGTATTTCAAATTGCTGCATCTTGCCAAATCTTCAAGTGTTGCCAAGAAACTTGCAGCCTGCATATAGCAAAGGCTTGGGGTAAGCACACCACATTCCATCTGCTGCCAAGGCCACAAAATTGTAGTCTGGCTTTATTTCAAATACAAAAAATGCTGAATGGTTTCAATTTATTGCACTTTTTACAGAAAAAGCATAGATGTATATGTAACAAAAATATAGCACACATCTTTTTCAAAGAACTAAAGATAGCTTGGTTCTTCATCAATTGAGATAAGAACAAGCATTCAAAGGAGAATCAAACTTGGTATAACAGATGTTAATTAAAAAACCCAAACAAAACCACAGAAACAGCTCATCCTTTATGTGCTTTTCTCTCTGGAACAATAAATCATTCATCATTAGATACAAACACAAAATAAAGGGCTATTTTAAAAATTTTTTGTGACGTAGGAAACCTATCTTCTGCTGAAAATCAAAGTATATTTGAAACTGAAGGAGAATGTTGTGTGCTTATTGGAAGGAAATCTCTTACAACATAATAAAAACTTTTTGACTCAATGTCTTTTAAAATAAGAGATAACAAACAAAAAACCCCAGAACAAATCTTCCTGTGCGACAACAGAGCCAACATAGTAGCAACTTTTATACAGACACGTAACTAGTAACCTAATAAATTAAATGCCTGAGGTGATACAACACATCAGACACAGCCCGGCAGCACTCTGAAAATTGCCTCCATCACCTTGACAGTCTCCATCCCCCGTTTCTCCCCTCCAATTCTACTCAATAAAAATCCTTGAAGAGCCATCCACTTCTCTGTTTTTACATGGTGAGGGGGTGGACAAGAAATCTGAATTTTTCATGCTTTTTTTGGTCAGTAAGCATTCTCCCATTGCAAGTAAATCTGTATCTCCTCTTTCCAGGCAATGCCAAATACAGCTGCTGAGAACATAACCTTTGTAAGTGAGTCCTCTTTCCAATTCCCTTTATTTGCTCTCCCTGTTATAACCCATCAGTTTTTAGTGACCAGTTAAGCTCTGCACAAAACTACTACTCCATATTGAACGCTTAAAACACTCACTGGCGCCCTGCTTTTTTTTCTGGGCTCTACTATTCCTTTTGCTTTTTTCAGAATGTGGACTTAAAAGCTGCACTTTCCCCTACTCTTACTTCTGCATTGTCTCCAACACGGTCTCCTGCAGCATAATAACCTTTCAGGGCTGGCAATCAAAACCACTATCTTCTTTTATATTTTTTAAATCCACTAAGACAGTCTTGTCTCTCCTACACCTGGAAAAATTTTCTAGCTTGTTTTCAACTTATTTTTTCAACTTTATTTCATTATAAATGCTCTGTATTCTGCCATGCTACATATTCTCCCTGATGAATTACTATAAAATCCTCTGTTCTTCCACGGGCCTGACTCACCAAAATAATTCTAGCAATTACCTCCTCCATAATCTCATACCTTATGCGTTCTGGATGTTAATTTGTATCCTTCTGGAACTTTGTTAAATCAACCTAAAATATGTATTTTATAACACTCTCAGGTGGAGAGAGAAAAAAATTAGAGCGTCCAGGAAAAAAACCCTAGCCAGTCTAGAAGAACAGCAACTGGGTGTTTAACAGTATCACTAACACAAACAAAAGCCAGCGCTGGGTTGTCACAAGCCCTGGCCTCACACGTGAACAGGTCAGGACTCCACAGCTGATCAATACTGTAGAAATATAAGCGGTCACAGTAACTACTGGACAGAGGTATCTATTTTGAGAATCACAGACTTATTAAAGTTGGAAAAGACCTTTAAGATCATGAGGTCTAACTGTAAACCCTGCACCACCAGCATGTTCACCATAAAACCTCAAGTGCCATATCCATACATTTTTTGAACACTTCCATGGATGGTGGACTCCACCACTTCCCTGGGAAATCTGGTTCAATGTTTTACAACCCCTTTTATGAAAAAAATGTCCTGATATCTAATCTAAACCTTTCCTGGTGCAACTTAGGCCATTTCCTCTTGATAAGTTTCATATTGTAGAATCTTCACACTTTCTATATAAATGAGGATGTTCCTACAGTGCTGTTAACATTATCACTATCAAAAAGATATCAAACCCCTTAAAAGCCTAAAAAAAACTAAAAAAGGTTCAGTAAATGATGTTTTTCAAAGGTACACCAAGGACTTGATTATTAATTTGTCCCTATCACATACATAAATCACTGATTATGGAGTCAGTTTAAACAACTAAATATATTAAATGTGTATGATTTATTCTCTGTCATATCATTCCCTTTGGGAAACAAGTCATTCTCATCAGTTTCATTATATTTACTACTTGCAAATAAAGGTAGCTAATGCTGAGGTACCACTCACAGGCTGGTCAACTGCATCCAAGAGAAAGTTCAATACATTGAGCAATGCATGTACTTTCTGTCATAGCATTCTGAGATCAGCCAGGTATCCCATCCTCAGTCTGGGATTAACAAACTCATATTACTATATTTTAGATCGTGTTTGAGGCAAAAAGGCTAGAATTCTTATCTATATATGTACATAGTCAAAGAATACATAGCAAAAGCACATGGACTAGCCTGTCCCATCTAATTTGAGTTCCTGAAATAAGATCTTTAATTCAGTGCAGGCTCTCTCCCTCTGCAGTGAAGCAACACAAGACCCTAACTGCCCTCTAGTGTGCTTAAGAGCCTATTTCTCTCCACTGACTACTGGCATAGTATAGAGCAGAAACATTTGTAACCCAGGCATCTAAAATAACGAGGGATGAGCTCAAGACAGAATCACACACCAATACTGTGGTAGAAACGGGCACTGAAACGTTTTAAACAGATTCTCTAAGTCATAGTCCACAATGATCTCCTCAAATGACTTTTACAAAAAATGTAGATAGAGTTTAATTAAGGAAAAAAACCCAATGAATCCAACCCAAAGCCCTAGAGTCAAAAAGCTCTAGTTACCTACCTTATATTTTTGTGATTTTCCCAGTACATTAGCCAAGGAAAACATAAGGGAATGATCATTAGGTATTAATTCCAGGGCTTCTCTTCCAACTGCTTCTGCTTGAGCTAGATTGCCTGGGAGCCCAGGTAGCAGAAAAAGAGAAGGCATATTTTAACACAGCCTTATTAGTTCATGCTGCAAGCACACATCTTTTACAAATAGCTGACTGCATAATTTTTTAGAGAAAACCAGGTATCACACACGCACACACAAATGTAAAATCCTGTAGATTAAGGCAAAAGAATATCTTCATTTTGTTTTCAATAGATAACACCTTCAGAAGAACAAAAAAGCAGAGATTAAAAAGTTCTGGAATTTAATCTACAAGACAAACATGCTTGCATAACGATGGCATTTTAAGTAAGTATCAGAAATTCAATTTATGGGCTGGATTTCAAGCAATGCTTTAAAATCACTGAGTAGGAAAGCATTCTTTTATTATTAGAGGGGGTCTGGGTAGCCAAAGAAGAGGTAGAAGTCCTTTTAGATAAAAACAGATAAAGGTTTAAGTTTTTCTAGACACTGAATTATTTATTAAAACATTCAAAGAGACCTTTACCTGTGTTATCAAGCAATATTATCATATTGTTCCAGGCCAAACTGTGCTCTGGTTTCAGGACTGTAGCATTCCTCCATGCATTCAATGCATCTATATGGCGATTCAAATCTGCATACTAAAACAAAAGAAAAATCCAGTATTTTTGCTATTACTTGCTTTACTTTCCTATCATTCACTAAAGACACTAAAAAGGTGTTAATGTCTTGTCCTTTCTAGTAGGATTTCTTTTTATAGACAAAAATAAACATAAAAGGAATACTCTTGTAGTATGGAAGATAAGAATGCTATATACTATTTTCCTTTTCTTTCCTCTGCGAGGGAGGCTTGTCTTCAAATATGCATGTACCAATAGAATAAGGAGACGAAACAGCATACAATTTAGAAATCTACAAGAGATTTAGTAAATATTTAATGTACATATTTTCAAAAATCTGATTTGAATTTTTCAGCATAGTTCTACTAGCTAACAATATACTAAGGAATGCAAAACATTGGGAAATTATTAATAACACCTTTTGGATAAAAAAATAATTAAAATCTGTATTTTTGTTCATACTTCTTTATATGATAAAGTAGGATTACCAAAGGTTGTATGGAAGGAAGTATACTGGGAAAGCAATAGGAAAAGCTACCAAAAGTATGAAATCACTGTGAAATAAAATAGAAGCAAACTGGGATAACTGTCAGCTTTTAACAGTACAGCAGAATTATATAAATCTTTCTATATATACATACATATAGAAAGACACGCAGATTCCAGTCATAGCTATCATTTATTCAAAAGCACTTACCAACCGCCCTAAATTGTAGTAACAATCTGGATATTTTTTTCTGTGTTTAATTGCTGTCCAGTAGCTTTGCTCTGCCTCTTCAAACCTTCTTAAACTGTTCTGCACTATTCCTAGATTCATCCATGCAGCAGCAAAATCAGGTCTGGGCAAATTGGGAAAAAACCACCAAGAGAGAGGACAATTAAGCATTTGAAACACAAGATCCTATTGTATAATTTTGGCTCAGTTGGTGCAAAACACTGCTTAGCATTGGTCTAAACATACTGTATTTGTACAGCTAAGGACAGCAACTCCTCTGCTTCATGGAGCTCATTTCTTTCTTTCAGAATATTTCCAAGGTTGTTCATGGCATGCACATATTTTGGATTCAACCTAAAATTTAAAATTTAAGAGATTATTATTATGTATGGACATGTATTAATATATGCAAATTGCTAGCTCTGCAACACTGCAGAACATGAAAATGAACACCTAAGCATTTTCTTCATGTTGAACATGAAAGCAATTTTAGGAAAAATCATTAAAGCAGTAAAATTTCTAATACCTTACAGCTTCTCTGTAGTATTTGATTGCAGCACTTTGATTTCCTTTGTCAGCCAGGTTTTTGCCAACATTGTAGTGCACCTGAAAAACACAGATGGATATTCCACCAGATGCCACACAGTCAGATATTTTGTGGAATCAAGTAGCTAAAAATTCTTTCTCTAAAAAGAAACAGTCAGCACTTGTGTCATTCACTGCTTTTGGTGTAGGTTGATACTTAGGATTGGATAATTCATACAATGAAGACAGTAAGACAAAATCTGAGGTACAGATCAGCTTACCTATTCCAGCTATTTAAGAAAGATTATTAATTTCCTAGTTTTATAAATGAGGTCACCACACCTTTCACAAGGCACTTTGTATGGAGACCTCCTGCTCTTAATTTTATTTGTTTGCCAGGTAAGAGAAAGTTTGACTCAAATCAAATCTCTCATAGCAGAAGGAACACTACAGCAATGTGTCAAACTTTGTTTTCATTATAGCATAAATTAAAAGAAACTCAACATTCACAAAAACCCAAACAAAAGGTAACAGACACGCAAAATTATTGTCTAAAGATAAAAATGTAAAAATGTATCAAAGAGCATTTCTGAGATAATATATATAGCAACACGTTGAAGACTGCCTGTTAAAACCTGAAGGATGAAGGAAGGATCTAGAGCTTTCAGACTACAGGGAGAAGATGCATCATCCTAATTTATGGCAAGAGTAAATAGGAATAAATATATTTCAGAACAAATCTCAGTTGGAAGACATCTCAGATCCCACTTTAAGACAAATCTCAGAAGACTATGTTACCTGGTTGAAAAGTACTGTGAGTACTGAGTCTTGAAAAGAGATTTCTCAGCACCCAGACCAGGACTCATTATTTAGATGACTTTACTATCTGAAATTGAATTCTATATACTTCATCTAAAACAAATACATACGGTAATTTTTCCCAAACTTTGAAAATCTAATTTCAAAACAGTATACAGGAATAACTTCAGATTGAAGTCCAAAAAGATAGGTTCATAATGCACTTAGATAAGTCTAATTCACCTTCTATATTCAAAAAAGGATTTTATCTGACATGTCCATTAACTGAAAACCCCTAATTGCAGTTGGCACACTATCTGGGACCTATTGATCCAGCACACATGAGTATTGGAGCCTAGTTGTTATGGCATTGAATTGTTGAATTTCATCTCTATGTAACTATTGTCACATGCAGTAACATACCACCAACAAATAAAGTTAAGCACATTTCCTATGCTTTCTCAAATGGGAGAAAAAGTATTTTCACTGGTTTTACAGAGAGCAGAGATGCTCTAAAGCTTACTAAGCATGCACAGAGGCAGCTCCTCACACTGTAAGATATAAAATAGCACACAAATTCAGCACCCCATAAAAGCAGTTCTAGCACAGCTTCCACGAAGAAAAAAATCCTGGCACTGTACTGTACATTCATAAAAATATGACAAGGCCCATGGCCAAGAAGCAAGAGAATGGTACATTTACATCAAGAAATAACCAAACAAAGATCCATTGACAGTGTCAAAAAATACAAGAAGACAGAGCAGCATTTCTCCAGGAGTCATTAAAGTAAATTGAAATACCCTGAAAGATGTTTCTCAGGACTGAATTCTATTTATATATCTCTTCCAGAAATTATTCAGAACACTGAGATTCTTACCAAACTGGATTGCTCTGATTATATATGTTGAAGTTCACATATTCAAATTTTACCCAGATAAAAGATAAATTGTGGCAACATAAAAGAAATACTTAAAGATTTCACTGAATACTGGATGTTAGCCCTTGAAGAAGATAAGTTTACACTTCAGTATCAGCAAACAAAATTATATTTAACTTGGCTGAATTTCATTCTTTAAGAAGCTTTACAAAATGAAATTTTACTAAAGACTGAGTCAGAGCAGATGAGAAAAGTCTTGATGTACACCAACCACTCAGTCTTTCACATGTCAGCAGTCTTGTGTTAGGAAACAGCACTTCACTTTCTATTTTTCACAGTTTTTTTAAAAAAAACCATGTAGTATCTTCACATCCATTTTTTTCCCAAAAGTACCAGTAGCAAGAATATTTTTCTCATGTAAACAGAATTGTGCAGTCTGAAGAAAAGTGAGAGATATCAATTCTCTCAAGTCAAAACATCAAATGAAGTATTAAGTGCACAGGTACATTTTGTGAACTGAACAAAAAAGATGTACTATAGTCTATTAAAACTGAATGCACAACTATTTAAATAAATTAGCATTTTCAATGGTGTATTACTTTTGCCCTCAGCTATAGCTCCCGTGTGAAAGGAAATGATGTTTCTATACAATACTCCCAAAAATGAAGGGCTCCTTGCTGTATGTAAGTTTTCTAATTTCCCTTCAAGTGAAATTGTAGCTTTAGTTCCTCTTAATATGGTGGTGACAAAGAAAGGAAGAGGAAAGAAGCCCAAAACCAAATATATCAAAAGAAGTGCCCAGCCTCCCAGAAACATCCAATGACAAAACCAGCTCTGCAATGGGTTACAGGATGCAGTAACATCCTGCCTTTAAGAGCAGAAGCAGCAAAGGGTTTCCAGGCACATCCAGACATCTGAGAGGTACTTCTGCCATCCAGCTGTGCCTCTCACTTCAGTGGCCATGGCAGAGAGATGCCAAGGTCAGCCTTTAGCTCACTGAAGGCAAGCCTGCAGTAACCACTGCTGTCTGCTGAGCACAGGGCTGTGGCTCTCCTGCACAACATGGGACACAGGTGCTTTCTGTGGACCAATGGGTGGGAGGAATCTGGTCTTTAATAATGAGGGGCTGGTGAGTTGTTTAAAATTTCATCTCTAGAGGTGTGGTTCTTCTGTTTTCGACAGATATTGTGCATGCCAGCCTGGGAGGGAAGATTTTCCTTTCCTGGTTAAACATTTAAGAGCCCTTCGATATGAAATGATTAAATATTAACTGGAAATGACGTATTACATTATACTCAGATGATCCTTTATCAATCTTAAACAGGCAATTACTTTACAGTAATAGCTCTAAAAGGAGCATTTCTCAGGGATGCATAACAACACAGAATTCTCAGAAATCTAAGAGATCAGGTAAAGATACCTTAGGGTAGAACCTACTTTGAACAGGCATGTGTTGTTTAAGTTAACATAACCATAGCACCAGAGCCTAGCCAAAGAATAGGCTCTATGTATTTGTCTGTTCAATACCTCAATCAACCTAAGAAGCCAGTATAAAAAAGAAAAAGCACTGCATATTATTCTGTGCCAGATATCCATAGTACCTGAACTCTTATTTAAATGTTAAATTTAAACAAGGAGAGGGAAAAAAATATTTTCCTGTACAAAAATGAAATTGTTGCCAGACTGAATTTTTGCTTTTGTTTTCCCTCAAAGCAGAACAGGAAGAAATTGAAATGTAATATCATCTTCTAGGAGGTACACTCCCCCTCACTTGGAGCATTACTATTATCACCAATTGTACTCTCTCTTCCTAGCTGCTGATAATCTGTTTTCAGGGAATATGAACATTTACTGAAAAGGATGAAAGCAAAGCACAGATGTCAAAATTTCTCCAGGAACATGCAGATGCCTCTGTTCAATGCCAGCTTCTGTCATCAATCTTCTCTTTCCTCTACTACTAAAACTCTGTTTTCTAAATAATAATAAGACAAAGCTTTTTTGATATTCACATCTTGTTTGTGTATCTAATGTTGTCTAAAGATTCTTCTGCATGACTGTGCTTGTATACACAAAAATTGACATCTAAAATGGTGGCAAAACACTGCAAACAGCCCATATAAACACAGCCCACAGCACTTAAGGTAAATCCCTCAGAAGATAATCCCTTTATAATATAGAGCATAAAGAAAAAAATCTCAATATCTAAAGGAAATGCCCTCTAGATCAGCTTCCTTAAGGATCAAAGATCAGATCCTCAGGCAGCATTAAATCTTGTTCTGTAACAAAGAGGTTTTACAGGACCTTTTAAGAAAGTATAGAAACCAATCTCACAAACTTATTGTACCTTTTCAGTATTAGCATAGTTAATCTCTGACAAACTTGCATCTATAATGATTGCAGTTTGCATAAAGCAAAAATTTCAAAGTTACTTACTCTGGTATGTCAAGGCAGATAGTTAGTAATATTGTGTTGGGAGTATTTTAACTTCCTTGCTTATTATTGCATAAAAATTGCTACTGAAATGGCTTTTCAAACTATGTTTATTAATTTCTATCCTTTAAAGAAAAGCCAGTAGCAAGGAGAATGCAGAGATTATGTACAAAATCACAATAATTTACAGTCATTTAAATTCAGTTATTTCAAATCCAGGAAAAGAAAAATGCTGGCTATTTCCCATATGTATAACAGTGTAACTGCAATTATTTATTTAGAGAATCAATGAGAGGAAGTCATCCAGGAATAAAGACCATCTCTGGATTCTTAACTGCTATGGCTTTTCTAAAAGCTGACAAAAAATAACTCAGTTCTTCCAACAATGCAAACATTTCCAACAGCAATAAAAAAAAAGGCAGCAAGATGAGCATTTTTGGGAATAATCTTTAAACTTGAAAGAAATCATGTAATGACTTCAGAAGGTGAGGAGCAATCCAACAATGTCTATAAATAGTGAACAGCAGTAGGAAAGGGTCAAAATCTCACATAATCTTACATATCCACATCTGCTCTAGTTGTCAGGACTTCTTTTATCATCACTGGGGAGAAAGACAAATCTAGGGTAGAGTCCTTCTGACTTAGGTCCCTCATTTAGTCCAAGGAGAGAAACTAAATGCTAAAAGAAACAGCTGCTTCTCCCATGGAGAAGAATCCAATCCATACAGTATGACAAAAGGTGGCAGGGAAAAGAGAATCAATACAGAGTCACCTCCTGTTCAGCTAAGGAAAATACTGCCAAATACATTAAAAATGTGTATTGTTTCAGTCTAATGACCTTTGAAACCAACCTGAGTGCAGGGCCACACAAGTTCAAACGTGTGACGTGCTCCTGGACATGTGTCTTGTTTCTCTCTCTTAAAAAACCCTACCTACCCACCCACCACATATTTTTTATATATATATATAAATAATATGTTTTATATATATGTTTATATATAATATATATATAACATATATTTTAAAATATTGTAAATAAATAACATTTGAATAAATTTAACAATATTTAAAACATTTAAAAATCTGTATTGGGAACATTTTTAGAGGTTAAAATATTTTGTAGCTTCATTATGGTACCTTATTATTTCCAATACATTTTAAAGTCACGGGCAATGTTTATTAAAGTTGATGTTAAATGTCATCCTCTTGAGCCAGATGTGTCAAGGCACCAGACTCACTACTGTGCCACACAATCTCATTTAATGCAGTTTCCACATTTTTATCTAAAGAATATGTTTAAAGAAATGAGTCTTGAAATTAGACAAGGCAGTGCTGTTACAACTTGTTATTTAGAATTAGGGTAAGTTTACTCTACTTCCCACACAGACAATTTGGAATTGAAAAGAGCTGTACAACAAAACATGAACAGCTTTTTCTGCTACTGAGGATTTGAGATTTTGAGATCCTGATACATAATGGAAGCAAAGCATAACCACATTACACATATTTAATATGTTCCAAGAACAACAAGAAAAAGCTATTATCTGTGTGCCATTCTTTGGTCTGCATCAGTCTCCCACTGAAATAAATGGGTCACTGAAAGAAAGTCCTGTGGAGTAATTTTTAAAGGAAGCCTGCAATTTCAAGACAATTGAAAATCAAAACAAAACCTGGTTCAAATTTTTACATTTTACCTTTGTCAAAATTAAATAACCATAGCTGAGTTCATAAAGAAAACAAGACATAGGCCCTCATACATGGACTCTCTAAAGTTCCTGCTTAGAAAAGTTCCCTACTATTGTGATTTCAAAGGTACATCCTTCAGCAAAATTGGAATGTGAGCCTACCATCCTTTCCTGGTTCACATCTCCATGCTTTCCCCTTGCACAAGCTGTCACCAGCAGAAATACAGCTCAGGCATGTCTACAGTGCCCAGTGTTGACAAACACAAGCTCATTTTGCCTGTACATTCACTGGCTTTAAACCAGCTGCATTAGCTCAGTAGCTTGTGCACAGCTTATCGGCTCAAGCCCAGTGCTGTGGGAGCCAGGCATGGCTGCAGGCCAAGGAGCTTGGAGCACAGGCAAAGAGTGTGGATCTGTCTAAAGCACTCTCACCATGGCAGATGGATGGAGCTGCACACAAAGAAAACAGATTGCATTTGCTCCATTTATAGCATGCGCTTGTCATCCAGAAGACAAGATATACTGAGGTCATCATTAAAAAGAAGATGGTTGCCTACCACTGCCACACAATAAAATACAACAGCTCTTTCCTATGTATTAAAATCTCAGACTACTGAAAGATGCCATCATGTTGCAAATATTGGCCATAAATGTTTTTTACAGCTAACTGTTGCGTATTTGTATTTCAGTAAATGCTAAGTTTATCATTCTCTTTGTGAAGTTGAGCCTTCACAGGTTCCTTCTTAAACCCTGTGTCTTGAATTGGCATTTTCTAGATACCATTCTAGATTACAGGAATCTAATCTTTTAAAACATCAATGTATTTTTATTGACAAGCTGCACATTCCCACTCCCAGGCTCTTCAAAGAGTCTGTTTACTAAAATTCAGACAACATCAGGGCTCAGTGGTGTGCTCCAACAGATGACACTCTTGGCTGTCAAAGGACTGCTGTGGAGGTCACCTCTGTCAGAGGCTGGAGTCAGTCTCTGATGCTGAACACTGCAGTGAAATATCCTATCCAGCCCCAACCATCTTACTTGTTCCCTCACTAAGCCTGCAGGGAAAATTGCAGCTTTCCTCAGTGCCCATGTCTGAAGAGTCTAGCCTGCTCAGCTGCTGTAAAAAAGCAGAAGTGGGAGCAAGATTTTACTCCCACATCCTGCAATTGCATTGATTATATGCTGCTTTGTCCCTCAGCTGTGCTGGCTTTATATACCACTGGAAGGTTCACAGAAAGGATTCTAAAAACAGCATAGACATTTTTCAGTTGAATACATTGCTACAACTTACTAACCTTGTTTTGATATTTTTGTTGCAATAACTTGCAATTATACACACGATTCTTCTAAATAGATTTTATTAGCCGTACATCAAATTTGACTTGATGCCTTTCTTGAAGTGCATTCTCCCCTCTCCCTCACCTCCCCACTCCCACCTCCAAGTTCTGAATTACAATATTGTAATTTGCACTTTCTGGAATTTGACTATGCTGTCACTGTAATTTAGATGTCTGACCTGTCAATGTCATTCCTGAACTGAGCAGGACTGTGAATAACACTGTAGCACAATATATTAACTATGCATAATACCTCCTTGACCCCACATTTCATTGAAAACACTTAAAAAGAAAAAGAAAAAAATATTAGAAGTCAATGGGTGACTTACTTTTGCATTCAGAGGGCACACAGACAATGCACTCCTAAAAAGCTGTTCTTCTGACCTCCACTGACTGCTGCGGAGTGCACAGCGCATAACATTTATCAACAAGATTCCAAGTACTGCCACAGCAAGAATTTTCTTAAGGAAAGAGAGGCAAGTTAAGAAACGAATCATGCAATTGAACTGCTTCATCATCAACAACTTTAGTGATTATTTTCATGGTACCTTTTTCTTGGCTTGCTTACTCAAGAGACTAAATCCGTATGTAAAGAGAATACAATATCCAATACTGGGGAGGTAGATGACTCTCTCTGCAACAACAAATCCTACTCGGAAGAAGAGATTACTTGCAGGAAGAAAAGGGATAATAAGAAATCCAAGTCCCAGTGTAAGAATTCTGCAAACAAGAAACATTCTCAGATTAACTACAAATTTTAACTAAAGTACCTTTTCCACTTAACATATAAACTTTATTTAGACACTGTAGAAGGATGTACATATAGGACAGGGAAGCACTTTAAAAATCATTGCTATAACTTCCAGAAAAGCAATATTCATGCTTCCAGGCCACAAAATAGCCCCATTACATATTAATTATATAACTCCTATTTAAAATACAGGAAAAGTAATGGTCAAAGCTATCTGTCTATTTTTGAACCTAGTAAGACAGTAATGGGAGCAAAAACATAAGTCACTGTTAAAGAAGAAACTTAGGTGCACATTCAACCAAGAGGGTGGTTTTTCTCCTAACAAACACATCAATAATAAAATCCATTGTGGTTAACCACTTGAAAGTTAGTAATCTACTCTCTTTCTACAGACAGAAGAGACCCACAGCTTTTGAGAGCAGCTTGTCTTCCTTTTTTTAGGCACCAATGTTAGCATCCTCAGCAGGTAGCACTTTATGGACTATACAGAGCTCAGACAAAAGAGTCTAGGTACCTCACTTTTACAGAGCTGACCTAAGGGAACAAGAACCTCAGGTCCATGTCAGGTGTTTCTTACAAAGGCCACGGGCACAGTAATTTTCTATTCTAATTTATTACAAATGAGTCTCTACACTGTAAAGTAGATGCATCCTACCTTTTCTCATCCCCACTAGTCCTAGGCCTTCACTATATATTTTAACTTCACTTTTTACTAAAAACCTATTTAGCAATAAAAGCTTAGTGAGTGCATTTTTACTAGAAAGTAGGACATCACTAGCAGCAAGAGTTCCACCCCCTCTCTGAAATGATTTATCTATGCAAATAAGTATGAGAACAGCAGAAAGGCAGGCAGGTACACTGTTAATGTTTGAAGGGATGAGAAGGAAGAAAAGAATAAGATTTTGCACTCTGAACAAACACACAAGTCTGAATTACCTATGTTGTTGATAAAACAAAGACTGTGGAAAATGTGGAAGCATTTGGGAAGCCTGGCTACCCAAGACACGGAGAAGACTGAGGTATTCAATGACTTTTTTGTCTCAGACTTCACCAGCAAGTGCTCTGACCACACAGCTCAAGTCACATAAGGCAAAGGCAGAGATTGGCAGAATGAAGAACTGCCTGCTGTAGGAAAAGGTCAGGCTCAAGAACATCTAAGGTTAATAACTCCGTGGGATGTGGTAAGGTACACTTGCAGATCCCAAGGGAACTGATGGGTGAAGTTGCTAAGATAGTGCTGAGCTCCTACCCATCGTACTTGAGAAATCATGAGTCTGCTGAAGTTCCTACTGACTAGACAAGGGGAGATGCTCATGTTTTAAACAGGGGAAAAGGCAGACTCAGGAAACTAGGTCAGTAGGTCACCTCTGTGCCTGGCAAGATCATGGAGCAGATCCTCCTGGAAAATATGCTAAGGCACCTGGAAAATAAGGAGATGATTGGTGAAAGCCAATCTGGCTTCACACTAAGGGAAAAATGTGCCTGACAAATTTTATAGCCTTCTATAACAGAGTTACAGCATTGCTGGGTCAAGTGATATCATCTACCTGGACTTGTGCAAAGCATTTGACACTGTCCAGCATGACATCCTCATCTCTAAACTGAAGACATGGATTCGACAGCTGGACCTCTTGGTGGCTAAGGAAGTGGCCGGATGGTTGCATGCAAAGAGCTGCAGTCAATGGCTCAGTGTCCAGTGACAAGTGGTGTTCCTCAAGGGCTGGCATTGGGTCTGGCACTGTTTAACATCTTTGTCAGTGACATGGATGGTGGGACTGAGTGCACCCTCAGCAGGTTTGCCCACGACACCCAGCTGTGCAGTGGAGGGAAGGGATGCCATCCAGGGGGACCTGGTTGGTATAGGTGGGCTGATGCAAACCTCATGAAACCCAAGTGCAAGTCTGGTACTTGGGTCAGGGCAATCCCATGAACAAAGATGGGCTGGACAGAAAATGGCATGAGAGCAGCCCTGAGAAGGACTTGGGGGTGTTCAGTGATGAGAAGCTGAACATGACCCAGCAACATGCACTTGCAGTGCAGAAAGCCAACCATATCCTGGCTTGCATCAAAGAGCATGGCCAGCAGGGCCAGGGAGGTGGTCCTGCCCCTCCTACTCTGCTCTGGTGAAATCGCAGCTTGGAGTGCTGCCTCCAGGTCTGGGGCCCCCAGGATAAAGAGGACCTGTTGGAGTGAGTCCAGAGGTGGGCCATGAAGATGAGGAGAGGGCTGCAGCACATCTCGTATGAAGACAGGCTGAGAGAGGTAGAGTTGTGTAACCTGGAGAAGAGAAGCCTCCAGAGAAACCTTCTAGCAACCTTCCAGTACCTAAAGAGGGCAAAAGAAAGCTGGAGATGGGCTTCTCAAAAGGACACATAGTGATAGTGCCCCATTCCTGGAAGTGTTCAAGGTCTTTAGAAACCTGATCTTATGAAAGGTGTCCCTGCCTGTGGCAGGGGGGCTGGAACTACCCGACCTTTAAGG
The DNA here is from genome assembly GCF_000277835.1 of Geospiza fortis. Taxonomy (NCBI): domain Eukaryota; kingdom Metazoa; phylum Chordata; class Aves; order Passeriformes; family Thraupidae; genus Geospiza; species Geospiza fortis. The sequence goes on from NW_005054363.1 coordinate 3,183,512, forward strand.
TCTCTTCCAACTCAAACCATTCTATGACTGAGCAGTTGAAAAATTTTAAGGAACTGAGAAATTAAGTCTACATAAAATCCATGGTAACAGAACCTACAAAGTTAAACAGAAGTCCTTAGTGAGAAAGAACGGTTTACAACAATTTTTTTAGTTCCTTTGGGTGAGCTACAAGCTGTTTTCTGAGTACATACTATGGGTCAAGCATTTTACTTTTTAACTGTATGACCATGGCTTTCAAAGCACATCTCCTCTCTTCCATTATTAGGAGGAAATTAAAGGAAATGATGACTTGTAAGAAGTATGGGCAACAACAAACAATTTCCTACTGCGTTTTGAGCACATATTACTTTTTACCACCTACAGTGTTAAGGATCTCAAAACACCATTTCAGGAAGAAAATAAAGCAGCCATCCATGCCTCCTCCTCCAACTCTGTTTCCTACTAGTTGGTGTACAGTGATGGACCCAAATTGGGATAAAACTGTAATGACAGCTATAAATATTTATTTGAACTGCATTTGCTAGACACCGGTTCCGCTGAATTGTTAAAATTATCAGTAGTGGATTTAACAAAATAATACTGTACTCAAGTTGGCCAGGCATTTAAAATTCATCACTGTCTCTTACCTTCTCTTATGGCTGTCTTCTGAGCACAGAGCTTGGCATATCAGACCAATTAGGCAGAACCAAAGTGCTGCTAGTGCAATTATCCTCCAGTCGCTGACGGATTTAATGAGGGGTATGCAGCCCATTGACCAATCAAAACACAGCCACCAGGGACACAACAGCAACCATGCATTCAGTGAATAGTAGTAATTATAGTTTATAGCCTGTCAGTCAAAGAGAAAACAAACATTTATTTGAAAGGAAACTTGGGGGGGGGGGCGAAGAAGGGGGCAACTTTAGTCCATCTCTCTTCCCTCACTCCCCTTGTAACACAATAAAGAGGCCATGAATACTGTTAGACTACAACTATTTACATATCCATTACAATTACAGCCGTGAAGGTAATTTTTAATTTTCTTTTAAACATAGCTAGGTGGCTCTCTAGTTCAGAGCAGGGAAATGCAATTCTGTGCTGTCCAACCAATGTTCATACATAAAAAGAACAATCTCGTACAACAGGAGAAAACATCAAAAAACATCATCCATCGTTAATTCTCCATCTCCAGAAAGATCCTTAATGCCACCAGAGGTGTATAGGCAATACTCCAAATACACCAGACTAGAATCTTGTGCTATTTCCTTTAGTTGTGAAAGATGAAAAGTCAAGCACAGTATGTGGAAAAGGGATAAAAATCAGCAAAAGCTAATTTCTTGCATGCATGGGAAAAATATGGAGTAAATGGAAAAGTACTGCAATGTGCATGCTAAATTGAATGCAAAGAATACACACGGTATACTATTTAAAAAAAATTGCAGAGAATCATCACAGCAGCACAAGTGAAGGTGACTTATCACACATATCTTGAAATGTTCACTTTATTGTTTCTTAGAAGCACAGAAAACAATGTTATCACAAAAGACAAAGGTTCTGAGCTGGCCAGAAAAAAGCAACTTTGTAACTTACTCTTACAAACAGACTGTCAGCGAATGAAGCTGGGTTGTCTACTTCAGTGAAAGCTGGTGGCCCTGTGCCCATAATCCGCCAGCGGATATAAAGTATTCCAGCCCCTCCACACATCAACAGAGTTATCCTGAAAAGCAGCCCCTTCCTTAAGAGCCCAGCATTCTACAGGAAAGAAAGAAAAAAACCCCACCTCAAAGAAACAGTATTTGTTCTCTTACCCAACACATTCGCATCCTTTTCACCTCTATCTCAGAAAGAAAAATCTATTCCTGTGTATTTTTGCTATTAGAGCTGACATTTTAATGGGAAAGTATTACTTGCAAATATTTTAATTTCCTTCTCCATCAGTAAACAAAACTTTTTACTTCGAGAAGACTCTCTTCTACAAATCCTCTGTAATTCTATAGCTGATATAGTTTGACATGGAATTCTGACAGGGAATTTGAGCAGAATACCAGCCTTTAGTATACAGCATATTAAATTAATTTATATTTTCTTTCTAAAATGGACGATGAGTACTTTGGGGACTTTGTTTTAAATAGCTATTTTCAGCTGTCTGCTTGTCATGGAAAAACATTTGTCCACTTAGGTATCTTTAGAGGTAAAATTACAGGTATATACGAAGAAAACTGCAGTTAGGAACTGGGAGGAATTAGAAATGGAATTAAAATTTTCACACTTAAAAACTTGATTAAAAAGCTAATGACAGAGAGGCACCCAAATCACTTACTTCAGGGTAAATGACCCAAGATCAGAAAAAGTATAAAATTGTGTTTGATCTATATTAACTCAGTTGGTTTACATCATGCATTTTATAATATACCCTCCAGGTTGTAAAGAAGCCAAGTCACATAAAACAGAGAAATGATGGTGCAGACAGTAAATCTGACAGACTTTTATATCTTTTTCTCCAGAACATATAACACTTTTCTCCAAGCACACATAATTTTCATTAAAAAAAAAAAACAAACAAAATAAAAACCAAACCCAAATCAAAAACCAAAACAGTGTATACTGCAGAGATTCTTCAAGCTTCACCAGTGGAGACTGGACCACCATAGTTGTTTAGGATATCAATATCAGCTATATCTGAAGGTTAAAAAAAAAAAAGGTACACTTCCTGAACAAAGACAGACATCAGTGCACTGGCTGAAGGTACTTATTTTCTAAAGGGATGGAGAAGTTAAATTAAAAAACAATTTTCAGATTGCTTTTTTAGTATTTGTAATTGACAATGGAGTAATGGTAAAATATTTCACTGAATACCTAAGGATAAAGCAGTTTGTAATTTTGAGTTTACATAAGCAAGCCTTTGTGCTCAAATGATTGCTTCTGATCTGGACATCTCAGTAACCAAAGTTACTACAAGGAGGATTCAGGAATGGTTTTCCTATAAAATAGTTTTTGGAGAAAATTGTGCTATGAAAAAGCCCCACATACAGTGAATATTTATAACTGCTTTATAACAGATTAACAACAAAATCTCTTAGCCCAGGGCTTCATTTCATTTAACAGTACATGCAGTCTCTTATAGGCCACATTTCACAATTTCCACAAAATCTCTCAGTAGGCAGAATGTGAAAGTGGAAGAGGTGTTATTGTATCCTCTCTGATTCAGAACTAACTGAAATCTGGCATGAAACTGAAACCTGTCTCTATCAAGAAGAAAAAAAATGTTCTTACTTGAAGAGTTTTTAGAATCTGCCTTTCAACAAAGCAAAACAATCTTAGATAGGCTTCCTTGAAAAGAGCAGAACAGATTTTTGCAGGTAACAGGAGCTAAAATTAATTACTTCTACCAAAAGAATAAGAGGGAAAAGGCACATCTGATGTTTTCTTCACTGAAAGAGAACCATTTAAAAGTTTTTCTTTTAAACAGAAGCAACACACTCTGAGCTCTTTATGGTTAAAGAGTAGCCCTCCAAAAAGGTTTGCCTCTGACATTTCCTAGAATCATAGAATGGTTTGGGCTGGAAGGGATGCCATGGATATCTTTTGCTAGATCAGTTTGCTCAAAGCCCTGTCAAGTCTGGCCCAGAACACTTCCAGGGATAACTTCTCTGGATAACCTGTTCCAGTGCCTCACCACACTCATTGTAAAGAACTTATTACTGCCAAACACTGGAACAGGCTTCCTAGAGAGGTGGTCTCCTGGAGCCTGCTCTTCTCCATTCCAGAAGGCCACTAGACTAGTCAGGCACAATCTGCACGTGGTGAAGCTGGGTTGGCTGCCTCCAGACACCTCCCTGTCATTCATATGTTTTGCCATAACTTCCATGCTCTTACCAGGCACTGATGTGAGGCTGACTGGCAACTTATTCCCGAGGTTCTACTTATTACCTTTTGTTTCTAGCATTTAATTCTGAACTAGCTCTACTGTAGATCCCTACAGCTCTAGATGCTTCCCATGTCATATTCTAGTTGATATTAGTCTCCTGATACAGCAAAACTCCCCAGCATTCCTATTTGCTGCCTGAAACACTCCTGTAGTCCTCACGTAGCCCTTCTTGGTCAAATCTATTATTTCATTTCTAGAGAACCTACTTCCCCTGATTTCCCCTGCAGCTCATTTCACTCCTTGCAAAGGAATTCAAAAGCCCCACAGGACTTCTGCCACTCATAAACATTAGTGAGACTGCTCTGCAGTGAAACCACTGACTGAAGCAAAGTCCAAAGAATATTCTTTTGCCTTGTTGAATGTTGGATGAGAATCTTAGCTGTAGGTCTATTTGGCTGCTATCCATCATTGATCTGAGGCCGATTGTTTCTGTTACTCACTTGCCAGTGCCAATACTAGGTGCCAGACTCTACTTGAGACAATACCAGATAAATTGACTTCAATGAAAGTCACAAAAATCAATCCCTAGCAACTATCAGTGCTTACCTAACTTTTTCTTTTAAACTACAAAGTTACTAGGACCTGTTAACATAATATGTTTTTAATGTACTTTTCTAACTATGTCATTGAGAATCTGAATAAATCTCTCCCTCTCTTTATTCTGATCAAACCATTCCAACTACCACTTCAGGTGTATAGTTAGTGACCCTGGAGAACTTGTTGCATCAAGCAGTCAACTATTCCAGACAACATTTTTAACATATTGTTGAGAAAATTGTGGAAAGGGTTTTACTATTCAAAGCAATTCTAGCAATACCCCATTACTACTCGTGTTGCTGCAAAGACGCCTCACTAGGCTAACAATACCTTTTTTGGTTGGTTGGTTGGTTTGGGTTGTTTTTCCCCTAATTCTAAACAACAACAAAATTACCAGAAGCTAAATCTTTATCTTTTAGGACATAACTGTCTGAATGGCCAGAATGAACAAAATCTGTAAGAATGAACAAAACATCCAAGGACTCACCTCCAATGACTTGTCCTTATACAGTAACTTTCGAATGAGCTCCAAAAGATTTATCTTGTTAATCACCAGTGCATCAAACACTGCATTCAAACCCTAAGGAGCCAAGAGAAAAATAACAGCATAAGATGAAGCAGCTAACCACAAATATTTTCTTTTAAATACATCCTGAATTGACTTACTGTACATCTTAATTCTGATTCCAAACAATTAGAGAGATACATTGGTAGCAATGATGGTAGAATGGTAAATGCAGCACAGGTTAGTAGAATAACATTTTACTGTAATGGGAATTCTCCTGCTACATGGAATAACCCTTCAGGGAATACTATGCACCAGCAAGCTAGATAACATATGCATGGTCACAACAGAATTCTGCTCTCCATCTTCCCCAAATGTTCTGCAGTGTAAATGCTCCAGTCAAAAGGTAAGGCTTCTATCAGTAAGGTGGAGTTTCCTTAAGCCTTCTACTTATTTTTTGTTGTATGGTATCTTTGGACTTCCAGGTTTCAGAAACACTGTTTTTAAAGGGTACAGGCAAAGGCTGAAAAAGATTTAACAGAGGTATCAGGCCTGCTTTTCTTGCAATTACAGCAATAAACACAGTGCAGGCTGCTGGGGAAAAAAAAAAAGAAAAAAAAAGTGTTCTACATGACATCAGCCACTACACATAAAACTAGAACATATTCAGTGCTTTGCAGGGCTACACTTGCACATAACAACCTCTAAGCAGGAAACCAAAATGTATAGATGTGTCCAGAGGTAATTCTACTGAGGTTACTGGCAAAATCAAACCTTAGCATCTTAGCATTTCTGCTTCAAAGTTTCAGCATATCACCATGGTAATACTTGAGTATTTATCTTATATTCTAATAATTTCAGAAATTAACTCACAGTTCTAAAGACTAAATAGGAAAAAAACCCAGTAAAACTAGTTCCAGGTGAAGCAAAGGGCTGGTACAGTGGGAGGCCACAAGTCCTTCACTAACAGTCAAAGGGAAGGGACAGAAGATAGGTTAGAGTGTGGCTTGGCTCCATGTTGAAAGGCCACTTGGCAATTAAAAGGCTTTTGGCTCACTCAGATGGAAATAGGAACCCAGGAATTCTACTGAAAATCACATTCAGCCTCCAAGTAATCTTTTTAATGGGTGATTTAGCCCTTTATCCCTCTGACCTGTGCCCCTTAGCACAACAATAAATATAATCATCCTAGCAGTGCAACAGCAAACAAATAAAATCCCAAATCCAATAATAGCTCTGCACCTGATAGCTCAAATAGTTACTTCATACTGTTAGAATAAATTACTCATTTTAAGACAATCCCTTATGTTTTCCTTACAGATGCCTTTGAAAAACACATGACAACATCTACAAACATCTATCAAAAAAAAAAATGTCCCAAATCAAGACGTTTTCTGTAATTTCTTTTCCCTTTTCTTCTAGCAAGGACAAGAGGGTCATTGCTGCAAAAAATTTTCTGATTCTGTTGCTTATGTATGTCAGCTAAAGCTATAAACTGGATTTATTAATAACGACATATGGCTATATAGAAGGTACAAATCACCAATACAGCATTTCAGGTGGCCAGTTTGGTCACCCAAACCAGCATTGTCTTCACTGAAGTTATAAAAAGCCAGACCACAATAAACATGAACAATAACTACATCTGTTTCCACAGACAGATCATTAAATAAGGGACAAAAGGAAGAGATGCAGTACTAGAAGTGCTAATTAGGCCATAATATAATTATAATAACGGCCATAAACAATGGCCCTAATTGTAATTACACTGTTCACAAAAGCAAGGGAATGGAGCTTTTAAAAATGCTCTCCTCCAGTTATATCTTTGTTCATGAGCCTTGAACTTCTCTTCACAAGAAGTTTGTAGTCCTGCTATGTCAAGAACTTACTTCAAAAACAGGGCAACAAAAGTGAAACTAATGTTGTAAAATCTTTAAGCTTTGCAAAAATACATGCAACCTGCTTACAAAAGTTAAAGTGAAAAACTCAAACAGATTGGCAAAGATACAGTTAAGACAGATTTATGAGAATACTGCGTTTATCAACATTAATTAGTTTTCTGAACAGAATATAGAGGTGTGCATGTCATTAGCTGTGGGGAAGATTAATTTCTGTAGACTTTGCAGCTATACCTGACAGATGTTGAGGTGAAAATTCAGCTAATAAGAGAATTCTTACCAGTATTGTAATTCCTTGTTCTTTGCACAGCATGGCTATTGCACCTAGGACAACACTCACCAGCACCCAGAATACAGAAAATGTATGTCCTTCCTTATCTGTTAAAATAAAGAATGCCATAGCTTTAGGCATTTTATACATTTAAAGGTAAATTAAAATAAGAATTTAAAAAATAAACAGCATTTATTATTGCACTCTTTTCTACCAGTTAAGATCTGGACACACAGACTTAAAAAGCATAGGGCACCTCCTGCAATACGCTGGCATTTGTCCCTTTATTGCAGTCATTTTCTGTTCTTGGAGACATTAGAAATGTTCCTATTTGCTTGATGTTTTAGCCAGATTAATTAGAATGGCAGAAGCTTCACATAATTTTCACAATTTGTCATCTGCAAAGGTTAATTCCCAATATTTAGAGATATTTATCATCCTTAGCTAGAGCTCTGTCATTATTGGACACTCTTTTCGAAGCTACTGTAAGAACAAGAAATTCTTGATAATAGTTACTCATGAAGTGTCACAGACACAAACTGTTTTAACTGCAGCCTACCCCACAAAGGCACAATGAGCTGCTTCTCCAGAGCTGCTGCATTTAGCAAGTGCCTCATGTCATTCTATTATCACTGCAATAGAATGCCATGGGGCTCAGAAATGTCAGCAGCTGAGCAGAAGCAGTTAGTCCTTGCACTCAGGAAGCAGTTTTACAGCAGGGTGAGGAACTCTGGGGTTAAGAGATCAAGAGCCACTAGAGCTTCTACTCAAAGGAAAAGTCTTTAAAGACTGTACCATGTAGCTGATTTTGGGTACTACAAGCAGTCATATCTGAGATGAATATAACAATCAACCCTACTTCAGCCAAGGTGCTATCACACACAGAATACACAGGTACTTCACATAAAAACATATCTGTCACAACCTCTGCTCCATAGGTGCAAGCAGCAGAGGAAAGCACTCTGCTCATTCAGAGGCAGTTTCTTGATTCAAGTAACAGGGGCTCTACAGGCATCACAAGAATCCATCTTTGACTTGGCATGTGCAAAAACAAAGCTGAACTCTGCATTCATTGACTGAATCCCTTTCTTACTTTCCTTGATCTCTAGAGCAGTTCTTCTCTACTGCCAATGCAGGTTCAACCCCCAGTGCTTAAAGAGAACTGCAATAATGGTCTGTGGAAAGGGTAAATGGCAAGATTAAGATATTTCTCCAGAAGCAGAAACCTACACCTAAACTAGTACACTAGGCTTCCTCTATAACTGTCTATGAGAAGAGGACACCTTTAGGGATTAAGTTACCTAATTAAATGCAGCTGAACACCCTTCAGAGATGTAACTCTGCACTGATGATACAGGGAAACCAGTAAACCTCAACCTCAAATGTTGCTGGCGTCAGATACAAATCATAACCATAAATGTGAAAAGGATCTGCTGACACTGGCCTCCTCTCCCATTTTGAACCAGGCTACTTCTTTTGTAACAGAGCTCCAAACTTTTAATACAAATATGTCAAAGAACAGGTTTTGAGGTTATTTCTAACCTAAAAAAACACTTTCTTACCTAAGACTTCTAAAACTTCAACAGAGTGAATACTAAGATGTTTGAGATTCATCGTTGCAGTACATAGAGGGAATTTGATCCTTCTCCCTCCACTCCAAATTATGTCTCCAGAGGTGAGATAAAACTTAAGATTAGAGGTGCAAATGTTATACAGATAAAAGAAAGTCTTCTTTTAGGAATGAAGTCATACACATCTGAATAATGCAAAAACAAAAAAAGAGCCAAGATAATACAAAATACACAATGACTAAAGGGACATTGGAAGTAGAAAAATTAAAATGCAATGGGAAACTCCAGCCCACATCAATTATACAGAAGAACAGCTGAGGGTTGTAACTCATGGAAGAAAGAGCTTCAACATTCCTTCTATGAGTCTGCTAGGACAGAAAGAATTCTGTCTAAATACATCCCTTCAAGGAGCTTTTCAGACTTTGCAGTACAAGACTGTTCAGCCAGCTCTTGAAAACCACTTTTGGTGGTTTTTTTGGTCGTTTGTTTGTTTTGGCATTTTTGCTGTTGTTTTGTTTTTTTTTTTTAATGTAGAAATCAACTAGCACAGAGAATGCAAGGATAGAAGGGAAAGTAATTGACTGTGTTCACAAAATGACCGTCAATCATCCTTAGTAAGTGTAAAAAGGAAAATAGTGAAGACAGCCAATGCACATTTACTGTGTTTAAGGAAGTACACTTTCTTCCATTGAGAGGTTTCTTCTTCTCAGAATCAAATTCTAGTGGGAAGGAGTCAGGATAACGAAGCACTTCTCAGAGAAGCAGCATTCAGTACACAAATACAAATTATCTTAACACAAAAGATAGTAGGAAATATATATAGTAAGAGACCAGCTGGCAATTCAGAAATGCTTTGATGATTCAAAATATAAGAGTAATAGTAAAAAGGGAACTCGGTCAAATCATCAAGGACAAATGTAAAAGCAGCACATTCATACAGAAAATCTAACACAGAAAGGTCACATTGCAAAATAGAAAAGGTAATGTATGTAAAGAACAAATCCCCACAATTCCACAGATATATTAGTAAGAAGAGTAGTGAGGAAGGAGTTATTCCAATATTCATTGAGAAATAAAATGGACAACGCCAAGAAAACAGAAGTATTCTGTGCCCTTTTCCTTCATTTTTGCCCAAAAAAGTCAGTTGCAATGAGATGGAAAGTACAGCATCAGCAGAAAGGGAGGAAGGACAAAAGCAAAAGTAGTGAACTACAGGACAGAATTCATAGAGAAGTTAATCTGTTTTAAATTATGATTGGTTACAGTAACTCAATAGGTCCTATACAACCCAGAGTAACCTCAACTGTTACCTCAGAAATCATGAAAAATACATGAGAATCCAGGAATCTCAAATAAAATAAAACAATGTCTACATTTCTACTTTTGAACAAAAATACAAAAGGATAGACTACAGATACAAAGCTAAGCTGACTGGTCAAAATTACAAAAAAATCACTACACCTAGACAAAATGTTTTCTAGGTGACACTCTCAAACATAAAAGAATATGATTAATTGCTTGCCAAATATTTTAGTCATTTATACAGAACTAAGTATACAGAACTAAGCATAACTTTTGACTTGGACAGAAAAAAAGTCTTCCTGATAAAAGGAAATCTGTAAACATCCTATGCCTTGACTTTGCAAAGGCTTGAGAATAACACTGGAAGCAGTGTGAAATGTGTCACAAAAAATAAGGGCTGCATGAAGTTGTTATAGAATGGGTATAAATTTCAGCTGGAAAACTACAGTAAGATACCAGCTTGCTGTGAAAAAAAGTAAAGATAACATTCTGTACTGGATTCTTCCTTTTCCTTACTCCATTTGGATGTTGGAATAAGAAATATGCTTATTAAGACCAGAAGTGCTGCCAGGCTGCAGTGGCCAGGAATCATACACAGGAGAAGTCAGAATTCCATTGACAAACTGGAAAAAACACAGAATCATATAATAGCTTGGTTTTGAAGGGACCTTATGGGTCATCTGATTCCAAGCCCCTGCCATGGGCAGAGACACCTTCCAGGTGTCCAGACCAGGTTGCTCAGTGTGCCATCCAATCTGGCCTGGAGAAATGGTCTAGACAAAGAAAAGAAAACTGAGGCCATTCAATAGGCACACCTCAAAGTTGTGCATAAACAAGTCTGTCTTTGTGGGAACATGCCAAGTCTTAGATGCAAGAAATATCTCAGCTTGCCCAGCAAAGTCAAGCTAAGCATGGACTTGCAAAGATGATAAAAACACACCGCGAAAGAGGAATAATGAAGGTCCTAAATACTGAGCATCAAGGACCTGGACTTCAATAAAGCCTTTGACACAGTCTCCCATAAGATCCTCACAGAGAAGCTGTTGCGGAACAGGCTGGATGTGCAGACAGTGAGGCGGAATGAAAGCTATCTGAATGGCTTGTCCAGAGGGTGGTGGTCAGTGGATCAAAGTCTAATCGAAGGCCAATGTACTCAGGGGTCAATCCTGGGTCCAGCATCTTCATTAATGACTTAGATCATGGGGCAGAGGGCACCCTCAGCACATTTGCTGAGGACACCAAGCTGGGAGGAGTGGCCGATACACCAGAGGGCTGTGCTGCCATACAGAAGGACCTTGTCAGACTGGAGAAATGGCCTGGCAGGAACCTCATATGGTTTAATGAGGGGAACTGCAAAATCCTGCAGTAAAGCCTCCAGGACAATTGGCTCTAGGTGACCCTGTGTGGCCACATCAGATCAGGTGACCTCAAGACCCCTCCAACTTCAAACACTCTGTGATTCTGTAAACAAGATCTCCTGAAAAGCACAGTTTCTGTTCCTTTGTTTTCTTTTGCAGGCTAAAAAAATCAACAGTTATTCACAGAATTGTAATATTATCAAAATTCATCAGTGATTAAACTTCAAAGAGAAAGAATTTTAATTAAGAAACATTCTATTTCATGCTTGTTCCTGGGTCACTATGCACAACACCCCTTCATCCCCACCACCCCCTGTCTCAACTACAGAAATCTCAGTAAACTCGGCTGCAAAATAGATACAAAAGACCATCATTCAGCAATGCCTTCAATTTTATATATTTTTTTTTAACAGAGAGTTAAAATGTAAAGCACTGCGTAAGTGCTTATTATGAGATATACACATGCCAACAGAAGTAATCAGTCTAACAAAGCATATTCCCCTAATATGGCGCTGCTTCCCACCAGAAAAATCTTGTGTCAGAAAACGAAACTGATCTCTCACTGGCACCTGTGCCTGGTTGAAACTGGTACACCATATTGTGAGTGGGCAGTTTGCCACTCTAACAGATGGACAAAATTGTTAGCATGCCAAAGAAATAGAGTACTTGCTTATTTTTCTTTTAAGCTGGAAAAAATATAGTGTTTCTACACAAACCCAAAAAGCGTTGCTCAGATGGTCCCTCTTTAGGAGTACATGAAGTCTGGAAGTTGAGAGGATTCAATAAAATACCTATGTAAACCATAAACAAGCCATGAGAGCTCCTCCATTTAGACTGCTAGACTTGAGTATAAGCATTTCTAGGGCAGGGATGCATACACAAAGTGTTTTATAGTGTAGAATTGACTGATCCTAAATTTAAAAGCAACACATTGACAGTGGACTTAAATACTAATCCTATTTCAAGAGACCTTATTTTCTGGTGTCCTAAATCCACAGGGCAATGAAAACAAACTCCTTAGAAGTGAAGCATATGAAGAAAATGCTACATTTAAGCTACCAAGCTTAGTTTTATTGTAAAGCCAAACGAACAATATCCAAAGCAATTACTATCAATTCAGACACTTAGGCATTCAGCATTTCCTTCTTCCAACCCAGCTGAGCAACTTAAGAGTCAGGCAGGTGACAGCTTGGAGCAGTTTATGGAGTCACCATCTTCAGGTGAAACACAGCAACTGATTCTGTGAAAGCGCCTACTCCTCTGAAGGTTGAAGCAAAGTAAGTTATGTTGAGCTCCTGCAGGAAGTTTTAATTTTTAAATGAAATGGCTCACAAACACTCCTATATTCCATTAATGTGCCTTGTCTGTGGGGATGGTATCTTCCAACTAAACTGCTACAAATATTCTTCTAATCAAGCTCTAAGAGTTCCCTGCTCATGAATTGCTAAGCAAAGGGGGAAGAATTATCTAGTCTTAAAAGATCACATAAGAATCCACTGTTAGAATTAAATTAAGCCCAAGATCTCCTTGTGTATCTCCACATGTACATACTACTGCAGTTCAGCTCAGTGTTTCACTTAATAATGATATTGCAGTAGGAAATGCCACTCCTAAACATATCCAGCCATCTCAAACTCATTACCTAGAGGCCACACTGAAGGAAGCATCTATCCCCTGAATGACAACATCTTGGAGAAGTATAAGTCAGCATTAATTCTACCACAAAAAAGGTCATTGTGTTTCCTCAGCCAACTAAAATCATAAAATTGTTAGGTTTTTCACTTACAACTGTTCCCTCCCAATGTGTTCAAATATGAACAGTAGGGCACACAGTTGAAAAATCAGGGCTCACAAGTTTAACCATAGTAAATACCTCTTGAACAATTGCACAATAGCTAACAAATTCCCCATATCTTAGCAATGATCTCTTTCACACAGGAGACTTAAATGTTTCCAATCGGTAGGAAAACTTCCATAATATAAACCTCCAATATTCACAAAACTCATCACTACTTTGCATGCTTTATTAAATTAGTAGATGATTGATTGACATCTACACAGAATAAAACAAAACAGAAACACACAACCAGAACAAAGTAATTTTTAGATGTCACAGCATATGAGCAAAGAGCTGATCCCATATTTAATATCTGCACCAATATTATTCACGTGGACCAAGTCATGAACTCCTCATTTTAGCTCATTCAGAGATTGCCAATGCAGATGGCAAATACATGCAACTGGATCACTGTCAAAACTGAAGACAAAGGCAGGCAAAAAATGAACACTACAGCAGTTTTAAATTGCCTTATGAATTCCCAGAGAAGCTGCATTAAAATTCAACAAAGTTAATAACCCACAATTCCCTTCAGAACATACCTAAACAGTTGTCAGCTCTTGCTGTCTCCAAAGCCTATGCAGTGGATTTGTCCCCACAGTTGTGTTTAAAACAGCAGGACAGAATGAGAACAACAGATTAGTTCCTTGCAATTATAAATGTTATCCTTTCAAAGATGCTAACTTCAAAAATGGTATACTGGGAAAAAGTAACAGAATTGTAGAACTTCAGTAAGACATAATTATAGCCCACATAATTAAATGCCTATACTTAAAAAAAAAAAAAGCTTCAGATTCTGGCTAAAAGAAACTGTCTACCCAAAAATCCACTGAAACCACAAATAAATCAGGTAAACAAGCTGCAGTATATATTGAGCTTTACAAAAACCATTATTTTCCTTTGGAAATTTTCCAGCCTGACACTGATATTTTTCTGATCTCCTGACTGTTTTCACTATTACATATACTTTCCCCATAGTACTTCCAAATCCTCCTCAGACATTTCATGAGTTCCTACTCCCACGCAGAAAAAAAATGATAAATCTTTATATTCATTTTCTCAAGTGAAAAGAAGCACTAACCTGTCTCCCACATACAATTTTGACCCCTTTTCTTGAAAGAATGACAATTCATTAACTGTGTCTAAACTATTGAAACATATACAGATTTTTTCAATTGAGTCATACACAAATTTCACATTGCCTTGCTGTAGGAATAGTCAGGTTCTTTATTAAAAACTTGGATAATCTGTCTGCTAATAGCATTGGGATGCTGCTGGCAGCCAAACAATATATGTTACTGACCCAACCATATCAGCAGCATCACATCAGGCTTTTCAATGTTTGTTTTACTCAGATGCTCACTTAAAGTTCATGAAACAAAAACAAACTGGCATCAAACATGTTTTGGTAACCATATTCAAAAGACAATACAAATACAGTCTACAAATCTTGATGGTCTTAAGAGTTGTACCCTCTTTTAAGTGCTCCAAAAGAGTCACACTACAAATGTGTCTATCCATAACAATTAAACAACAAAAAAGAAATCAACCTTGGATAATTCTTCTCCCACTCTCTGTAAAAAATTTGGTGAGCTAAGCTCTATATAAATGTGACAGCCAAATCCAGGAACAAAGACACACACAGCTGACTTACAGTTTAGGGCCATGCTTGCCTTTAATATACAAAAAGCCCAGCAGGACAAAAGGAAAAAGGATGCTGGTACAATCCACTTTTGTGTAGGATCACCATAAAGCATCTCTATTTGATTAGGAACATAAACCTGATACCTGAGGGGTTTTTTTGGCTAAATGTTTGGTTGTTTTGCTAAAAACCCCTGAGGGGTTTTTGGTTATTTTTTCCCTCTCTTTCTCACAAACAAAGACTATTTCACAAAGATAAATTATCTTCTTGGCCTGACCTAGAAAATGATGTAATAGCGGCTCTTAACTTGCTCTAGAACTAGCAACATGCATTGGCAATATCACAGACATTCTGGATCTTGAGGATTTGACATCAGAAGGACAACATTCTAAAGGAAGAAAAAGTACTTTTGCTTTGCTGCTTAGGAGACATTGTCTAAGTCTGCTTTTTAAATTATATGTGCATATTTTTAAAATGCATGTTCTTATATTCACAGTGAGACTAGCTTCCATTTGGGATTGATTCCCTCAATCTCTGCAGAATCAAACTCAGCCAAAGTCAGATAAAAGTTTTTTACTCCTTATTTAACCTATTATTTGACAGTACCTAGAAGAACTGTTCACAAAAGAAGGAAAGTCATACCAAGGGTAAAACCTTTTATTTACTTTGCAAACCCACTGAAGAGTCATATTCTACCACAGCCACTTCCTCATATTTGGTTACCTTTTCCTAAAACCTTTCATACAAAGAATCACAGGAACAGCTCAGTTTGGAAGGGGCCTCCAGAGATCACCAGGTCCAATCTTTGCAGGAAAGGGAGCCTAAAAACCCTGCCCAAATGCATCTTGAGAACCTCCAGTCAAGGGGACTCTGCCACATCTCTGGGGAGACTGCTGCAGTGATTGATTGTTCTTGCTGTAAAAAAATTCTTCCTTACATCAGGGTGAAACTATTCCCAGTGCAACTGCATCCATTGCCCTTTGTCTTTGTTGTGTAGCTCGTGAAAAAAAGAGCCTCCCTTCTCTTTGTATATGCCATTTCCAACACAGACACACTCCTTTCCTACACAAGCACTCATGTTCAAACAGCTGCAGGCTGGACAAACATCCCCCCTCCACAAAAGAAAAAAATAAATATAATAACATCAGCAAGAAAAACTGCTTGTGGTCTTTGGTGGTGTTCAGCTAGATGGACACAACGGTGAACAGGACTGCTGTTTGGAGGGACTATGACAAGCTGGAATGATGGGCCTCATGAAAATCAAACACAACACCATGCAACAATTAATTAAAGCCTGGGCAGCAGCTCTGCAGAAAAAGGTCTGGAATGCCTGGGTGATAACCTCCTGGCTGATGAGTCAGTAGTGTGCCTTTGCAGCAATCAAGGGGAAACACTCAAATATGTATCCTGGATACAAATTCTTGTGTACAGAGGAAGTCTGAACTTCTTCAAGAAGTTGCTGAGGGAAAAGCAGGCAGGGAAGGTGACAGTAAACATTGGAAAGTGACCTAAAAGACAATGCTGGCAGACTGTAATTCTCCTTGGCAAAACTGCTTAAAAGACATCTGCTCCCCTATTATCATGTAATGAGCAATAAAAATCAATAAGGGCTGCTTAGTATCTTGTCTTTGCAACATTTTCCTTCTTCTCTATCAATGACACAAATTTCAGTCCAAGAATATTATTACGTTAACACTGATTTCTAAAAGCTATTACACTGGCCTTCACAAGTTGAAGAATATGCTTAACCAGAATATGCATCGTTAATCATTCCCAAGATGTTCTCTACAGCAAAATAATTAGAGGGTCCTATATAATTGTCTCCAATGGTCATCCTAAGAATTTGGCTCTTGAGTTTTTCAAGCAAAGATTATTATCCTTGCCATATAACCCTCCCTGTCTACCAGAGACATTGGAAAACAGATAAGGCAGTATTTTGATTGGTCTATCTTACACTACCACTAACAGAAGAAACATCATAAGCACAATCATATCCAATAAAACAGGTGACAAAAGAATAAACAAGCAAGAACCCAAGGCCAATTTTCATCATGAAATCATTAGCTCCGTTGAAAGAAATTAATCCTACTCAAAGGGAAGAAAAATATATCCCAAGTAAACAGGAATCATCCTAAGTAACATCCGAAATGGGAAGACAAACTTATTAAATTAGCAATAGAAATATGTACAATAGTTCCATAGAATCTAAACTGCACCAGCAGGAGCTGTTCACAGCATCTCACAGTTCACTGTGGACTAAGTCACTCCCCTCAGCCCACACTGAGGTCTGTGATGCCATAACCATGCTGTTAAGCCAGATCACAAAGTCAGCTCAGGTGCCTCTAAAATACCCTGCCAGCTCTGGTTAATCTTTACAGGTCATGCCTATGGAACCACAGACAAGCTCTTCTCAACACAACTCCTTGTGGCTCCACCAAATGAGTCCCACGTTTCGTGTGGTAGAGCCCATTCAGACACCAGACTGCATGTCCTGCAAAGCTTTTCACAGTCATGAACTCCTGCTTTCTTGTGTGCTTCTTTAACAGAGCCTCCAAGATAATTTCTCCACAACTGCATTTGAACTGCCAACCTGCATTTAGATCAAACAATACCAGAGATCTGAAAGCTCACTTGAAAAAACATCTACCAAGGAATTGTTCATGTTAAACACAGCTGTCTTACAAAACCTGTGAGTAACACTATATTCAGCATTATATGCCAGCAGTTGCATATTGCAGGAATCCAGAAGGCTTAGTCATAGGAATAATTCTTTGCAATTCATTAAAAAATACAAATAATGTTCTGAAAAGCTGACTCCCATTTAAGACATCCCAACATAATGGCATTAAGAGTAGTAAAATATTTAAGCATACACATTTGTAGGTTTGATTTATTTCTAAAATACTTATTAAAATACTTCCTTAAACTTTTAAACAATAAAACATTTAGCAAATAAGCCTATCATAAAGTGGACTTTGCTTAAATTAAATTCAGTGTTTAACAAGAATTATGGACAGCAACCTTTTCAGAATTTCTAACAATAAATAGCTGCTAAAGCAGGTTTTTTAAAAAAAAATATTTTGTGAGGGTAAACAAATCAATCTGACATTTTAAATTTTGCTATACTTCACTGAAATGTGCAAATGCTGAAAATATACACAGTAGGAAATTAAAGGGGCAAACAGAATGCTTACTTTCTTTAAATGCTTTACAGTAGCCAAGGAATGACAACAAGAAGAACAGGGCACACAGTAGGTCTGCTCTGCCAACAATGCCAGCAACCTTTAAAAAAAAAAGTTTCCAATGATCAGATTTTTAATCTTAGAAAACCTGTAGCAAAGGAACACATACAAAGTGAAATATGTAATAGAATATAACTGTATTACTTTTTTTCTTTAACTGGGTGCAGTGGATTAGTTATACTGAGTTTTTTTAGATGCATCCTATTTTTTATTGGGTATTGCTTAGTATCAATTACATAAATGTTTTGGCTTTGGTTTATGAAAATTTTAGTTTTTGGAATTTTTTTTTAAGAAATGAAGGAGGATTTCACTGCATAAAATTTAGATTCTACATAATTCCATCTGTTTTTTGGATCAAATTGCATTTCATCAGAACTTCAAAATATAAACCAGTTTGGGTTGGAAGCAACTTTAAATGTCATCTCCTTCCAACCCCTCTGCCTTCCACTAGATCATGTTTCTCAGAGCTCCATCCAACCTGGCCGTGAACACTTCCAGGGATGGGGCATCCACAACTTTTCTGGCAACCTGTGCCAGTGCCTCACCACCCTCACACTGGAGAATTTCCTCCTAATATCTAATCTAAGTCTACTTTCTTTCAATTGAAGTCATTACATGGCTTGGAAGCCAAACATCCTGAACCACAATTAAATTGGCAGCTCTGCTGAAACACAAATCAAAACTGTTCACTTTCAGAAGACAAGCCAGCCTTCAAATTGCAATCTGAACACTCAGAATGGACAAGTACCTTCCAGCTTGCAGATTCAGGAAGAAAAAAAAAAATAAGATTCCCCCTCTGGCAGTCTTTTGTGTTGTATTAACTGACTGCATTAGAGCTACCTCCAACTGCATCTTGAAACAGAAGTTGTACTAATGCAAAAGAAAATGAGAAGCACATCCTGGGACCTCTGTACTTGAGATCTGTGCCAACCTATTTAAATCAAGTACAATCTCAGGGCAATCTATAACCTTTGGTTCAAGCCCCTAAACTGCATTTACAGTAACTTGCTGAGACAGAGCAAGACACTTTTGGATCTTCAGTTCTCAATTACACAAGTGTCAGGATAACACCACAAATTTCTTTGTGAAAATCATGACATGGAGCTGGTAGGGGACTGTATAAGCCCTGATGCTGGAACCTCACTAGAATGTACACCCAGAGCAAGGATAATGGAAATACCCCTTATTTTTCAGTCTAGCTCTGCTTCCTGGAGTGCTGAGTTCCACGTTTTCAGGAGATGTGCAGAAGCAGGGCAGAACAGCTACAGGTTTTCCCTTTAAATTCATTTTTTGTGATCATATTTCAGGGACAAAAGCAGAAACTTCAGTTCTCCTGCAGTATACCAGTTGTCCCATTTTATGTGTGGAAC
Organism: Geospiza fortis; assembly: GCF_000277835.1. NCBI lineage: Eukaryota > Metazoa > Chordata > Aves > Passeriformes > Thraupidae > Geospiza > Geospiza fortis. The sequence goes on from NW_005054363.1 coordinate 3,202,952, forward strand.
AGAAAGAGGAAAGTAAAAAGGAAATGGGCATTTTTTGTGTCAGGGAAACATGATGGAGCAACTCTTTCCAAATAACATCAGAGAAAGAGAAGTGTAGAGGCATAAAAGTATGACTGATTCCACTGCAGAGACTCTCTCCCACTTTTACCCTCAGCTTTCCTTAAGCACTGTGAAAGTAGAAACTGTTGGACTCCTAAATTCAGCTGTGCACCTAACTTCTCTGCTGCTCCTTCTTCTATCATACAAAGGAATTATGAGAATTAACTCAATAGCTGTGGAGTGCTTTGAAAGGTGAAAATAATGATGTGTCATTCTGCTTCAGGAGCTGCTCTTCCTAATGAGATAAAAGTTAAGGTGAGCTGACACAATTTCGAAAATAAATGTCCACTTGTTACAGCAAAGAGATTAAGAGGCTAATAATGCACGTGGCCTCAGATTACTCCAACAGCAAAATGTTACCTAAAATGCAAGATAAGGCATATACATTCTGGAAAGAAAGCAAACCAACCAGTTTTAAATTAGTATCAGATCTATTCTTATGTCCATGATTCATTTAGCATTTCATCACTGAAGCATTATAAAGAATAGGCCTTTTCTAGAGCAGAGAACTGTAGCACAAGAGTATTTACTTGTAGGTAGAACAATTATAGTGTTTTCCTTACATAGGTACTGAAAGCATTACACCTTTCAGTATCTGTTTTACATGACAGTTTGTTTCACTGTATAAACCAAAAACCCAAAGCAGCAAACAGACGGATTCTTCACAATTTCATGTCAAAATATGTCATCTCATTTCAAAGCCAGGATGTCGGATACTTAAAACTCACAGGTTTAAAATCATAAGGAATGCTTTTTAAGAGATGCTGCCAGACACACACTGATTCTAGAACTGTAGTGGTACGAATGACTTCTTCACTGGAGCAAGATTTATTATTCACCATGTAAATGATTAGAGGCTTTCGTTCATTCCTGAATTTTAGAAGAGGCCTGATATAGAAGTGTTCTACTTTTTCTCCCTCTTCTTCCACTGTTTGCCTGAAACATTTGCAAGTCTTCAAATATGCAAGGAGACCACATCACTTGTAATTTATTTGACACGACAAAGGGCTTATTAATATTCTCATGCCGATTTAAATACATTTTTAGAGTCAAATGGAATGCAGAATAAATTTATGGATATTGATAAAGAGGTCAATAGTAGGTCTACTACAAAGTTAAGACTCAAGTGAGATTTCTCTTTACATGTCAGAACATCAAAAGCACTGAAGACTTGTTTTACTTTACTCTGACATCTAAAACTGGTTTTGGAGAACAAATATGAGGGGCCCTTCTGACACAGTGTACTCTCACAAAGAAGTTATTGTGCAGATGAGTGAACACCAGAGAATGATTGTCAAGATGTTTTAGCCACACTGCCAGAAAAGGTGGCAGATTACTAATGCATAACTTTGCACCATCTCTAGGTCTTCAATATATGCAAGGTCTCCAGACAGCTGAGAGCACAGCTTTCAATAACTTTTTCCCCACCAGTCATTTGCAGAGCAAATGCGAGAAGCCAAAACCATGGCATATTGTGAATAAGTGAAAAATCATATTCACATATGTAGCATGTGCACTGTAGGATTCACTGTTCATTGCTAGGACAAAATCAAAATGTTTCTTTACTTTTTTTTCTGTACTTTTTGTACTTTTTCTGTATCTCAGACTTGACAAATTCTAACAAAACCCCCAAAATATTTCCCTTACTGTGACAATTTTATATTTGATTTATCATTATCACAAGGTCAAGAGATCAGTGACAACATTCAGCAAGCCCACTGGCATAAGGCCATAAGATTTTCTTAACTACAAGCACAAAAGAGCTTTTTAAGAACATCGTCTCTTCACAGAATTCCCACACAAAGACTTTGTGTTTTGGTCAGATATTTTAACTGATTGCTATACACGTGCCATACTTCTATTCTGCATCTTTACATCTTTACTTTTGCCTGCACTATTAAAATTACTGTCAAATTTGTGTTCCCCATGTACATAATTACAGACTGCGATTAAAAAAAATCTCTTTAATCTTCTCCTTCATGTTAAAAATATAAACCCAGTTTGATCTCTCACAAAACAGGATGATTTCCAGCCCTTTAATCACTTTCATGGCTCTTCTGAGCACTCCAATTTTTCCAGTGTTGTCCCTGCAGCAAGGATGCAAAACTGAATGCAGTATTCCACTAGTCACATACAAAGTTCATAGAGTGCCCCATCTCTGATTTTAAAGCTCTTTGCTTTTTTTACCAATGCAAATGGAAATGAACAGTAATTAGAGAAATCCAGGAGGTAGGGAAATTCTGTAGCATAGAGCTCTCCTCCTTGAGTTATTGTACTTGAATGATTTGTGTTCCTTAATAAGGTCTAGCTCGGTGGAATTACAAGCCTTGGATGTACTAACCATAATATTTGATTATTCTATTAAGACATGTGCCAAGAAAAGTGTTAAGAATATATAAAAGCAATCTGCAGAGTATAAGGCTACGCCAGAATTAATTAGTCAAGATGGTCAAGAACTTCTAAAATAAAAATCTCTGGAGATAATGATTCAATACTTACACACTCTGTGTGCACTGGATGTACAGCAAAGAGCAAAGCAGCAAGAAGAGAGGACTTGGGAGCCAGGTTTAGCCGTCTTCCTTTATTGCTGAATTGCAATCCACCCAATAATATGGAGAACACATCAACCATCAGCACTGAGATAGTACAGTGCAGTATTATGTTGATGACATGGAAACCAACTGGGTAGAAGCCTCCAGCAAAAAGGTAATTAATTCTATATAGAAACAAAAATAGTAAGGGTAGGAATTACAACAATGGTTAGAAAAATCCAAATAGAAAAACTAAAAAACCCCACAGCAGACATGGTTGCACACAAAAATAAAGTGCACATCTCAGTACAGGTGGATTTACCATTTAACCTCCACAAGAAGATAGAAACAATAACCCAGTCTTCAGGCCACCTATTCATAGGGAATATCACACTGATACAGTATCTATCCTCTCCAAACACATACTTCAGTACCATTATTTTAATCTTACAGTTAATTTAGAACTGGCTTTTGGTCAACAATGTAACTTAAGTGTTGCAACACAGGAGTATCACAGGGATAAATAACTCAGCCCACTGAGGGATACCCCTGGGCTTAAGAGCAGCAAACTTGATGAAATGTTGTTAATTAAACCCACACAGTGAGGAAACTAATATGCACTGGGACTATGATTTCCACTGACATACTCTCAGAAAGAGGTCCCAGCATGTGGGTACAATCAGTATCCACCCAGAAAATAGTCAGCACATCTTGGTAACTGATTTGTGAGACTGGTCAGAGAGATGTTTCACACAAGTGCTAGAATCAGAAGGAAGTGTAAGTGAAAATTCAGTCTAAATCTCTATGCAACACAGAAACTCTGCAGTAAAATGGAGGCTGAGAAGAAAAAGGGGAAACATGGTGCTACTATCCATACGCTTTTATCAGTAGGTAAGATACACTTAGAACAGGGGATTTTACACAGTTCTTTTGGTCAATGTGCATCTGGCATAAATGAAACCTATCTAAAAACTTAACCCTATTATAAAGATGATGCACATAAAGGTTGGAGCTTAGGGAAATTAAGGAAACCCATTTCTTTATTTGAAAATAGCATTTTATGGACCATCTCCACAGGCTCATCTATATTTTCAGATATAGTAATGATTGTATCCCAGTTCACTCTTTAAACAAACCAGAACGTTATTAGAGATGGAATAGAGAGAGAAAAGGGAAAAAAAAAAGGAAAGCATATTCTGTGTAATGCACTGAAAACTTGAACAGGTTTGGGACTCTGACATGTTCTATTCTGTTATTTTTCTTGATGAAAATGTGAAAAAAGCCCAATAGACAGTGAAACCCACAGTGCTAGGTACTTAAAACACTGACACTACCCTAAAGGGTCAAAGCTTTTGCTTGAACATGAGGATTAAGAGTGGGAACACTTCTTCTGCACTTAGTTCATGGCTTGAAACGGGCAGAACAAGCACCAAGTCCCCACTGATACCATTGAGTCACAAGGGGAAAATAAAGAAATTAAGACTGAGTCCTCAAACATTCTCTGCATTACTGTGCCAGATTCCTACAAGGTCTACTGTTTGCTCAAATCTTTGTGCAAAAAACATGAGCTAAGCATCTACAAAAGTAATCCTCTTAAACCTTTAGTTATTTGACAAAACTGGCAAGTTATATATAGGCAGACATTTCACTAGATTCTCAGACACTTGAGTTAGAATATTGGAGTGAAGAGGTGGGAAGGCTATACAGTGTGCTGGAAAAAGGCCACGGCACCGTGGTGCTATTTATAAAATAAACAATTTGACA
>NW_005054363.1:3207383-3214383 GCF_000277835.1 Geospiza fortis
GCATGGCTAAGTGAAGGGAACATACACCTCCTAGTTCCTTGATGATGTGACATACTAAACCACACCACCCCTAGTACCAGGTATAGAAGACCATTAAGACAAAATCTCTGAAAAGTAGATATAAATTCACAATGTCAAAATAAAGAATATTTTGGGAAAGAAACCATTGGAAAATGAAAACACCATTTGAGATTAAGGTAGTGAACTCAAAAATCGTATTCTGGAAAGGTATGCAACTACCCTCCAGCTACTTTGTTCTTCCCTTTTTTGTTGCCTCCCTCCTAAATTCAATTGAGTCAATATAGGTTAAAAAATATTCAGACCTCAAGCGAAAATACAAGTCTCACCTGAAAGTTAGGACAGTTAGCGGTCGATATGACTTATGACTGGTATTGCTGCTGAGTTTGCTCCCCCAAAAGTCATGATACCACAGGTCACCAAGGGGGGTTTCTGCCCTGAGGTCCTAAAAGAAAACAAATTATCAGACACTTAAATTTTTTCCTTTGTTCAAAGCAGCTAAACTACAAACAAATTCTAACTAATACAAGCTCACACTAAGATGGACACAGCAGGAGTTTTGTTGGCTCACTAGCGACATCTGACCCACAGTACCTAAGTTTGCAATGAAGGTCAAATATTGAATGCCTGTCATTGTAAAGGTCACAATCCTGGATTCTGTAAGTAGGCATAACTACATGAAATTTAGAGCTGTATTTGCATCAATTTATGATCTGATCAATGGCTGAGATATGAAACACATAAACTTCCTTACCTCATAATTTTGTAAAAAGCCTTTGATTTTAGGTGTAGGTTATTTTGCAAAAAAGGCCAACTACAAACTGCTGCAAAATAGCAATTTTTTACCAGTGCAGTAGCATAACTACTAATGAAAGCATGAAATCAAGGAGACTAAAGGTAGGAAACAACAATTAGTTCTTTTTGAAGCCTTGCTTTGCACAGGACTACTCAAATAGTTGAGGTTGTTTTAACACTTAATACAAGAAATCAATAATCAACATCTCTATATACTGCTCCTAAAGATTAAAAGACAGAAAGGTAATTAATTATTTTAATTTGGGGTGCAAAAGGGGCTTATAAAAAAACACTGCAAAGAAAAAGTCTTGCTTGCTTGTTCTTCCCTTTCAGCTCACAGCCATGCTGATAATAAAAAACCCAAATAATGTAGGCTATTAAATGGGAAGCAAACATTTTGGAGGAAAAATAAGGATCTTGCTAGCATCTGCCTCAGTCTTCTATGAGGACAAGCTTGGAAGTTCAAACTAACATATGCTTGCCCTTCTTCTGCTTCCCTAGCGCAATTAAATACCAATTCATGCTACAGCAAGGTACATGCAGGTTAGAGGCACCTGAGACAGAACCTAAGGACAAAACTGTACTAGTCAGTACTACTCCTGCAACCAACAAGTTACTCTACCCCTACCTTCTGTCTTGAAATTATTTGAGACCAATGAACCAAAGGAGGTGAACAAGTCACCACGAACACAAGTAAGTAGACAAACAGGCTTGCTAACCCCATGAAAGGTCTTACAAACCCTGGTGCCCTTGTCTTATTATTCCTACAACTCCATCCACTTACAAGATTCCCACATTGCAATTCCCTTGGTTTTATTAATTGCAGTTCCTCTCCAATGCTGCTACCACTTCACTTGCTTCTATAGTATCTTGAGCACTCCTGTGGCCTCCAGTACCCTTCATCTCACTCTTAGTCCATGTCTTATTTTTGGCTTGCACATACTCCCAAATTACAGCCAAATTGCTGGACCCTGATGACTGGCTGCTGCTAAACCGAACTTAAAATAACTAATTTTTTCTTGCTTCTTCAACAAGAATATTTTTAACATATTCTGACATCCATCAAAAAATATAAATTCATCCATCCAAAAATATAAATTAAAAAAAATCTAAGAAGAGATTTCTTTCTATCATTTGATCAAATTTGGCCAGATGAATAGAAGTATTCTCTAATAGGATACTAATCAATACACAGAAAAGAGAGCAGGGCTAAAGCTGCAGTCTGAAAGAACCTAGACTGCAGCTGTCAATTAAGGCACTCTCAGGGAAATTCTTAAGAAATCAAGACTCACAGGGGATCCTACTTGGGCTTAAGAATTACCAAGGTGAAAAATTTCTTCACGCTCTCGCAGATGTTTCTACTGCCAAGTAACAGCTAGAAATTTCTTCCTTCTCACAGAACTGCAATTTTAGCCTTAGGCATCAAAATTCCTGTTCCATTCCTCATCGGTATGCACAAACCCTAAAGGTCATAATTTGACTCTCAGAGCAGGAACACACTCAACCAGCAGCTCACTAAATCGATAGAGCCAGCTCTTCTGGGGCAGGCTGGGACAGGGATGTACACCAACATCTACTGAAGTCTTTGTACTCTGCAGGGGACAGCTGCCAGAGGGTGGTGTGGCCCTCACACTGTTTTTTCAACCAGCAGCACTGCTCCTTATGCACATAAGGTTTATGAAAGACATGCTTTTATAAATGTTAGTACTGGAAAAGAAAAGTATGTCTTCCATGTCACAGATGGTCTTCAATAACTTGAGATGGGAAATGTACAAAGCTTGATTTCCCATTCTGCTATAATCAGCCTTCTTTTGTCTTCCATCGGAAGAAGGCAGGAAAAGCTGAATGCATGGAATTACTTAGTGATTAGATTACACTTCCATATGACCTAAAAATCTTCAATCATGTATCTTGTCCTTGTATCCAAGTTCTGTGAGAAAGTTTCTTATATCAATTTTCCTACTTAGTGAACTTACCCTAAAATAGGAATGGTTTTCTTCAAGAGACAGCTGTTTAAAAGCTACATATGATTTTCTCTTTAAAAACCAAAAGTAGCTATCAAATAATCTCTAAATATTTGATTAGCAGCAGCTTACAGAGAGCAGAGTTCGAGATTTGAAGAAAGGTCAGTTTTTCTATATAAAGGCTTATGGAAATGACATACTGTGTCTGAAGCCCTGCTTAATCCAACTGTTTGTCTTGCCAAGCTAGTAAATAAATAAAGACAAAAGCCACTGCTGTGTACCAGTTAAAATGCTGCTTAAAATGGTAAGAAAGCATCTGGAAAACAGACTTTAACTCCAATAAAATCTAATAATGGAATATTCCGTGATACAATAGGGATGGGGTGAATTAAATGTGTATCTTTTGCTAAACAAACAATAAAAGAAATGAAAGATTGGGATGATGGCAGCTAGCAGAGAGGGCACTGTGTAGTACCCAAGAAAATACTACAGTAGCAATGCTCAGTAAATCTATAAAATTACTTCAACTGCTGTCTTTCCTATTAAATAGGAATATGTCATGCTTTGTTTAATAAACTGTGCCATTGCTAGATAATGTCCCTCCCCATTAAACTGGTAAACTCATTGTCTCTGCATTTTTCTTGTGGATTTTGAATTTCCATATATCCATATGACCCCTGTATTAAAATTATATTGTTACAAAATCCTCATTTAATTTCTAGGGAATAATAGAGAATTTTGATGTGAGAAATAGAAACAGCCTCCCAGTTTTTCAAACATACAGATGACATATGAATTAATTTATTTAAGCAGTTGGTTGAATTTCTCAGCATTGCCAACAGCTAGAATCCTGGTGCAAACTGTTGGGTGCATAGATAAATTGAAACATTTTTAGAGTAAAGACTGAAAGAAATGGAGAGAGATTACAAGTGTGGAAATTGCACATTACCAAAACAACCTGCTTTGTTTCAACATCAGTCTTTTGTTCATTCTTTCAGGAAATGAAAATATTATAAACAGGTCCCAAATAAAATGTTGCAGAATGAAACATTACCAGGAGCTGTGCAATCTAAAATACAACACTACTTTAAAAAAACCCCAAAACAACAATGCTGTAGGTTCTTAATTTGTCTACAGTATTCTCTTGAAAGCTTTGAGATTTATTTCCACGTTGACAGATGTATTTTCCCTCCATACATCTATAACTGAAGGCACGATGACTTACACACACATAATACAAGTCTGTCTAAGGAAATATAATTCTGCATGATTCTAAAAGGCACATTGTGATAAGTTGCCTCTATATCTTGTGCAAGGCAAAAAAAAAGTGGATTGCGTTATTCTAGCAGTGTGAGTCTCCAGATTATCCTCTTTGTAACCTCATGGCTTCAGGAAGACAGAACCAACAGAAGAATGTATTTTTATCCTGTGCTCTTCTTTCTAAATGCTTGACAAGTACCTTCCAGAGCAGCATGAAAGCTGTAACACCAACATCCATCCATGGGCATGGGCTCACTCACTGCTACATGTGATCCTGTGAAGTGTCTCAGCAATTGAAGACACTCCACTGCTCAAAGTCAAAAGAATCTCAGTTAGAGATCTGTTTGAATCACATGTTAACTTCTAAGCATTTCAAGGTCTGTTCACTGCATGTATGATCAGCTTTAAAAAGAACACAAGAATACTCCACCTCTGTCTCAAAAAAGTACTGTTGTCACAGGAAATCTAATGGGGGAAGGAGGGAAAAGGGAGTTTTGCCTGCTCCTGTAACATTTTTATGGTATAAACTGCTCCTGAAACCCTCCTGCACCCTACATGATGCCTTAATTAAGCCTTATGTACCTGCAACCAGACTAAGTTTATTCACTGGTCTGATTCTGTGACCAGAGAAGTTCTGTGAAGATAATGAACAAAATCTCCTATTAACATCCACGGGTATCAGAAAAGTTTACTGTACACTTTCACTGACATAGGAATGAGCATAAAATTAGACCTACTGGCAGTCTTGATGCAGAGGTATCCTTAAATTAGCTGAATTTGGAAAAACACCCAATAAAACAAAATGGAAAAATGAAGTTTTTAAAAAAAAAGGAAAACCCAAAGGAAGCTCTTTACTAGGCTGAAACTTTTGGGCCTGTTTAGATCAACTGTTGCATTATTTCTTTACATATGATCATTTATAACAAAGGGTATGAGGAAAAGAAGAAAGACAAACCTTATTATTGATGATGGCTTCAGAATCATCAAAGACAAAATCTCCATCATAGCTGTTAGCAAAACAGAGGAAGGAAATTAATGCCACAACCATTTTAGCCCAGTATGATGGAAGGAGGAACCATGATACGTCATGGTCCAGGTTAGGTTCCATTTGTGCCATTCTGTGAAATGCTGGTTCCAAGTTGGGAGCTTCAGCATTATGTTGGTTGAAAATCTGTAAGAAACACATACAAGTGCATGGTTACAACTCTAATTCACCAAAAAAAAAACTTTAAAGGAAAGCCGGCTTGGGAGAGGAGATTAAGTTTCATATAATCTTACATTTTTTTAATCAGTGCCTCTCATAGTTACTGGAAGACACCTAAACATAATTTTGTACTTCAAATGAGGAAGTAAAGGCAGAATTTATCATGGCTGGAGCACAGAGATAAATACAAGAAATTCTTAGATGCTAAGGTAAAACTTTGGCACAGACAAATTCTAAAACCTCGAGCAAATCACTGTTTTTCTGTTTCTTACTGTTCTTTTCAAGCAATACAAACAGATGCATCAGAGGGACTGTGAAACATTTATAAAGCTCTGTAGAAAATGATAAACATTATAATTTCCTTCCACGTTTGAAAAGCAAACATTGTCAATTGCCAAAAGAGCTAAACTCCCTTCAGTTAATCAGATTAAAGGACCTAGTTTTACACAGTCCCCCATGCAAGGAATTCATACAAACATCACAGATAGACATATGGAGGTATCAGTTAATGGACTAGGCCCTAAATCTCAACAATTCAAGCAATGATACAGCAAGACCCATAGAATTGAGACAGGGCTAGTGTTCAAGAGATCACTCAGCACACCTCAAGTGCAGTTGAAGTTCCACTGCTATATGGACTCATGAGGTTGTTGAGGTTGAAAAAGACCCTGTAATCCAAGCACACTGAGTGATACATCAGTGTGGAGGTACTGAGGCTGGAGGTTTACACCCATGAGCCACCTTTACTTGGATGGTAAAGGTGGATGCTCCAGAGCCAGCCTTCTGTCTGGACTTCTGCTCTGCCTCCACTTCTCATGGGCTCAGACACTACAGTGAGTGCTCTTATTATCAAGTGCTGGTATAAACGGCAAGTGAAGGAAGCTATGAATGGAAAACTGCAGTAGAAGCCAGGCAGAATATGGATTTTTTATTTTGCAAGTCCAAAGTATGATACGCACATATAGTAGCCTATCTTAAGTTTCTTCTTATTTATTTGCATATTAAATCAACCGTTGCACTCCTGAAAATATAACATTTAATACCTTCATACAGAAAAACAGAGAATCTGGAAAAATAGCTCTCGTGCACCCCTGCAAATATTGCATTTAATGTCTTTGCACGGTCTAGGAAGACAGCTCCAAGCATCTGGCTTCTGGAGCAGAGCTGACCATTAGAGCTGCTGCAGCAATTGCTTTGCTTTTTGCAGTACCTCACTCCGGTCCCCGCATATTCCCAATTCCTGCACACACACGTGCCCAGGGACAGGCAGTACACCCCGCCACACCGGTGCCCTCCTCGCTTTGGAGTCCATACGGCGCGGCTCCCAAATTCAGGTAAAGTCAGTAACCCGGAGCTGTGCAGCCTGAGAGGCTGGAGGTCCCTGGCTGAGCAAAGCAGCTGCTTTAAGAGCAAAACCTTTTCTCGGAGTAGTTCACCCTTGTGCTCGTAGTTTGACGGAAACAAAGAGAGAAAGCGTGGCTCTTAACTGAGCGGAGTGCACGGCGTTGTTCCCAACAGCACGGATGCAGCATCACACTCACTACGCAATTAAAATATTTAACCTACTCAAAATTTATTTCACCCTGAAAGTTTCTCCATTACGCTTGCTCTATTTATCCGGCGCACAGCCACTGCCAGCCCTCTTCCCCACCGTCCAGGAGGCCGGTCCGTGGGGGTTCCGACCCTTCCCCGGGCAGCGCGGCGCGGGCACCCTCGAGGGACCGCCACCTCCCCGGAGCGGGCACACGCCGCTGCCCGG
>NW_005054363.1:3215409-3227629 GCF_000277835.1 Geospiza fortis
TTTCTGTAGGAGGCTCTCGTCCTGCTGGGGTTGTTGTGGATGCTCTCCGCAGGACAGGTACTGTAAGGAGAAAAAGGCTGTATCAGGTGCAGTTAATTCGTACGTTTAAACATCACCGCGATTTCCTTCTAAGAAAGTGTGATTAAGCATTGAACTGGTAGCACCAAATGTTCACAGAAGCTTCTCTAAAAAAACCCCATTAAAACCTTAATATGCTGAAATTGGATGAGAACTCCTGGCTCTGTGCCAGGGAGCGACATACAATTTGGAGTGGGATTTTTAAGATGTTCGCATTATCCAGCGTCAAATTAACAAGGTTATTTCGTGTCTCCTTTGAGGCTTTAACTCTCGAGTGGAAGCGCTGCTTTGGGAGGGCTTTGGTGGTTGCCACCCATAACTGCCTGCTGACGCCTGCTTCGGAACATCTGCTCTGCAGCACGGGCAGCTCAGCTGCGTGTGAGGCAGCAGCTGAGCCAGCACAACTGCCAGGCTCGTGTATTATTCGGCTGTATATGTGGAGCTCCTGCCTTTAAGATGGAAGTCTGTAACTTGTGCCTTGTGTTAAACAGCTCCCACAAGGTGTCTGAGGTGCTTCTCGGTGGTGAAGCGGTGCAAAGCCAGCGACCTGCTGTCATCAAGCGCGCAAAGCTCTGTGAACTGATTGCAGGCTTCTGGTCCTTGTGGTACCAGAGCTGAAATACATACACAAAGACCTGCGAACCACTAAACTGAGCCTTGTACTTTAAAATTATCTTGTCTGCTCTGACTTTGTCCCTGACTTAGTGATCTAAATGGGCGCAATGAGGAAGCTTTGTTTTTCATAATTTGCCATTGTGAAGTGGTAAAAGTGATAGATGTCTTTATGGCTTCTGGGTCATTTTGCCTGATAAATACAAGGTAAACCATGAGATAATTGACAAAAGTGTGTTTTCTTGGTTTCTGCTTCTATAATCCAAAGCATTGAGATTTATATAACTTTCTAAAAATAGCTGATTTACCATAGTATTCCATGATTAGGAAGTGCTGGTTCATGTTTCCTGACATTTCCTTACTGTTCTAGCTTCCACCCCCCAACCACCCCCCTACCACACCTGCATATTATCAAGTCAAATTCTTGTCAACAAGAATTCTCAAATTTAACAATCTTCCTGAGGTTATAATATGTATAGAATTTTTAATTAGCGTTTGTTAATGGAAGGGCCCTTACTCAGAATAGAGGGGCCCAATTTTGAAAGAAATTCCTTAGTTAGAAAAGTCACTATATAATGTATTTAGTCTTATCTTCTATAACTTCTAATGAAGTAAATGAAATTTCTGTTCATGCTTAAGTTTGCCCACATGTAAGAATTTATTTTAATGTAAGCATATGTAAATATATGTAAGGTTCTGTGAATCAAGGTTGAGATTTGCTTCGCCAGACTCACTGTGACACTTGCCAGACTTGTACTATTTGACTCACTTTAACATTTCTGTGTTTTGTTCCATAGCTAGTTTGACTTTATCACATTTGCTGATGTATTTATTTTTACTAATGGCCCATTCAAATCACATACTCTTCTTAGTAGCTCCTTTGCTCACATTTCTTGGATGTCTGCACATCCTTGATCTGTGCTTTATAACTGGAATTTCATTTGTTTAGTGTGTCTGCTGGTATCATCAGTTCTGGTCAAATATATTTATATTTCCACGCAGCCAGATGCACAGATGGTATAAATCACCTCATCACCACTTATGTCAATACAATAACAGTGATTAACATTTCTGCATGAACTAGTTAACACGGGCAGAAGGCTCTGCTTCCCATTATTTTCCATTTAGAAATAACCAGTTTTTTTCTTAAGGCTTTATTATTTTGCTTTTTGTAATATGGCAGCTTTTATGATGACCTTCTGTTCTGCTTTAATTAACATGAAGAAGTGCAGAGCAAATACCTGTTCTGGAGAGTTCCCTAGTTCCCTCAAAATCTGATTTAAATCAGCTACAGTTGCATAATTTATCTTCAGTCTGCTTCTTTGGAGGGTTATTATAGCATTTCAATTCGAAGCAATTCCTAAATACAACACTTTTGTTTTTTTAATCTGCAGTTTCTGGGAGGGTTGTGTGTATGAAGTGAGTATCTCCTTGCTCTGTAGTTTTCTCAGCATGCTAAATTGATCTACCTAAGTGGCTATTGCATCCTTATTTTTAGCAGTGTGCCACTGCAGATCTGCACAAAGGCCAGCCTTGCTCTTGTAAGAAAGGAGGGTGCAAAACCCATCATATTTCAAAGGATCAACGCTTGACAGTGTCACAGTGACTTTGCAGACAAAGGGATAAAATGTCAGGGACTGTGGTAATGCAGGATTCAACCAAAACAGTTCAGAAGCTTAAAAAGGCTGTCAGTTGCTACCACAGTCATTTTTGGAACAGCTGTGTCTTCTCCACTGCTTGGATTTGCCATCATAAATGTGGCCTTGGCCATTGAGAGCCGCTGCTTGTGCCTGTAGGTAACCAGCTGGTCCCTACCTGTTCCCTATGGTTGGAGCATGCACAGGCATTTTATTTGCAAATATTTTCATCGAGAATAGGCATATTTTCTCTACTGTTGTTAATAGTATTTCGATGGTCTCTTCCTCGAGACAGCTGGTGTCCCAGTTAATTACACTGAATGAGGCATTTGAAGTAGCAGGTCTCAGGCAGCTTGTTTTGTATGTCACGTGTTGTACACATGTGTGTGTGTCTGTAAGTACACACACATATGTAGAGACATGCAAATTCCTATGCCTGGTGCAGTTGCAATGTTGATCAACTGCAAGTCATAAAAATAAAATAGAAATGAGACAGAAGTTAAATAAGATTGTCACAAGAGGAGTGCAATGAATAGAGCCTTGTTTCCTGGTTTTTCTGTGTCTTATCTTCCTACACCTCCTTGCTTTACTAACTGTGGTTCCCCTCGTGACCCATGTAAGTCATCCTCATTAAGATCCTCAGTATTCCTCACTTTGCTTTTTGGCTTGCCACCTGCTCCAGTTCTCTTTATTCTGTGGCTGACCCCAGCTCTGGGTGTGTTTGCCTGCCCAGACTTTGCCATACAGAACTGGTGACAAGTGGGGCTCTGTGAAAGGGTCTGTCAGGTTGTTGCCATTTACCCAGCCATTATGGGCCTTTTTAAAATGAAACATGTAGGACCTGAACATGCTTGAGGCTCCTGTACTTTGATAACTCTGGGTTAAATGGAACAGAAGTTATTGGAAAAGGATTGACAGAAAGACCCTACAACTCTGATTTTCTTTTGAATTGAGACATCCAGTGAAGTACTGAATCCTTTAGCCCTGCTGCTGTAGCCATATCCCTGCTCACTGGTTGAGAATGAGCAGGTCTGTTGAAGACTTGTTGCTACTGTGTTTTGCTGCTACTAAAATGTTTAGGGTAGAGTTGAAGGATTATGGCTCACAGTCTTAAATTGTGTTAAAAATATATACTTAATCACACATTCTCCTTCCCCTAAATCAGTAGATAAGAAATATATTTTTAGAACAGTTAATTCTGAATGTGAGAATTATGCTCTGTGGAATGTGTTCTCTTCAATAAAAAATGGAAACATAGTAGGTCAAAGACTTGTGGATAACAAAGATTCCACTATTCTGTTGTTCTCTGAACCATAAGAATACTCATCACTGCTTCTCACTGAAGTGCTTTAGACTTAGTAAAAGCTATATTTCAGCTTTTGTGGGAAAAATAGAGAACTGTCTATCAATAATCAACCTAAACCTTTCAAGGAAAGCCCCAATGTAGTTATGCCAGCTTGTTACAAATTCACCATTAATACTGAACTACTTCACTCTGTGCATCTGCCTAGCTTTTTGTTAGAGAAAATACACCTTTCTTTGCCACACATTGAAATTAAAATAACTATCTGTTCTTGACATAAAGAAGCAGAAGATAAAAAAAGAAAATTTAAATGGAAAGTGGAACTCTTAAATAATTTTCAAAGGTTCTCAAATTTCCTTCCTAAAATTATTTCAAGCTGTATGAGGAAAAGATTGGAGACACACTCTGAATGATTACATGTGCTAACATTATGATTTAAGAATGTTTCCAAGTTTTACATTTTAAAATTGTACTGTCCTAATCAAGAGGCTGTACAAGCATCTCTGCTGTCAGAATCAATTTGCAATTCATTACTTTTGTCCTCCAGTTTAATAGTGTTTTAACTGCACACACATACACACACAAATATAAATAAAAGTAGGCACTTTTAAAGACTGCTGTATCTATCTTAAAGTTAAGTTGATTAGAACTTTAATGTACACTTTATAAAATTGCATTGGGCTGTATATTAAAAGATTAGGAAAATTATAATCTACTGCAGAAACCTTCCAGCATCTAAAGAAGCTTCTCTTGAAAAGCATTCAAAACCCTGGTCAGAGCACCAGAAAAATTATTTGCCTTTCCTTGTATTACCTAATGTTAGCATTTGGACCTTCATTTTACACTCACGTAGCAATTTGCCTAAATAAAATATAGTGCTGAATGTGGTAAATCAGTCAGATGATGTCATTTTGTACTGAGTAGTATAAAATTATGATGATATGAAGTAGAAGAAAGAATTAACTGGGGCCTCTACCTTTTCCTGCTATTTTTAACTTTTCAACCATGAGTCTAACCTTGTCTTTTATTTCCTTTCCACACACCAGCTTACCTAACAATGGGTTCCATGAAATCCTGAAAGTTCATCTGCGTGTGAAGAACTCCATAACTGAGGCCTATATTTAAAAAGTAGGAGTTAAAAAGGGATTTTTGATCTCTAAAAGTGAGAACTCTAGGGAAATACATACAATGAAATACTGTAACACAATGAAAAAAGGAGAAGTTAATAGTGCATGATTTATATGAACCCAGTTTATAACTTCTAAGTCAAAATCTTTAGTGAAAGATCTTAAAACTGCATCTGTGTTTGAGGTATAGCTGAAGAGCAGCATGATCCAACAGGCAACCATTAGACACCATCAGACAGCAGGCCAGGATATCAGAGTAACACTGACATAAACCACAGAAATTATTTTAAAATAATTTATTTTCTTGCTTTTATTTGTGAAATCAAATTGTTATTCTTGCTAAAATAATTTTGTTACATATAATTGTGGCTATAAGCATGAGATCATACAGTAATGCTTGCATTTTTAGTGTCTACCCAAGAAAGCACTGAGATATTTAAGACCTGTGAGTTACTATAGAGTGTAGTTAGAGTGGCTGCTTTTAGATAATTTCCAGCTGTGATTTGTAAATAATATTTCTCTTTCTTTCCCTTCTTGCTCAGTTGTAATTATGGCTATATAACAAATTTAAGAAGGAATACTTTATCTATATCTATGCAATCTATCATTGTTTTCATCTAGAGTGCTTGGCAAAGAAACGCATCTTGCTTTAGAGGTGGAAAACCTGAAGAATAATGAGATAAAGTTGCTTTTCCATGATTGACAGTAATTCAATGGCAAGAACAAGAAACAGAACCCAACAGAGCTGTTCATAACATAATGTTTTCCTTCTAGTGAGTTCTGAGGTTTCACAAAAACAAGCTGAGCTAGAAGGATGTTAAAACCCCAACAGTTTCAAAGGACACAAATTTCACTCTTCTTCTTCCACCCATCCAAGAGAGCTCCATCTCAGGAGAAATGCTACTGAGTTTTTCAACTACCCAATTATCTTCTAGAAGACTTCTTGTTGATGGAAGATGGATTTGACAGGACACTCCTGGGCAGGCTGCCATGCACTGAATTTTACAACTCTCTGACCCTCTAAGAGGAGAGAAAAAGGATTGTTCTTTTCTCTCTCCCCACCCTGACTTCAGTTTTTGCCTCACAGTCTTGAATATTTTTGCCTGTTATTTTGACTTTCTCCTGTGAAGAAGTTATTGAGAAAGATTTCACAACCAGCTTTGTAATCCTGTGTACGTAGCTTGTAAAAGAGACCCTTTTTCATAAGTTGGCCTGAACAACACGTGGTCTGTTGAGCACCTGGCTTTCTACAGAGCCTGTAACATTTTTTCTTGTCTTTCTGGCTCCTACTGAAATGGAATTATTCTTCCCCCCCGCCAATTAACTGAGGCCTGTGAGTGAAACTCCCGTAGTGATAGATATTACAAAAAAACATAGCAAAGACAGAATTCCTGCCCCAAAGAGATAATTTGTACCCCAGAATTTCACAACATTTAAATGGGTAGAGCAGCATTTATCTAATAACGTCTAGTAGATCTGGTAAGGAGTAAGGCAGGGCCATCCTTCTATTGGTGGTGTTTCTTTGCATGGGCAGAGGCAAACTACTGATGTGCTTTTCTGTTCTGATAATGCTATAGAGCTCATTAAATCTCCTTTTTGCAAGGAAGGCCTGAGGCCTATTAATTACCCTGATTTTTCCTATGTAAAATGGGAAGAATGCTACTAATCTGTTGACAAGTCTGCATGAAGCTGTCCAACTGTGAAATAATGTTGAAAATTTCATTTTCTCAGAGATACTGTCATCTCCTTTTGGGTTTTTTTTTTCCTAAATGAGTTAGTAAAGCACTTCTCTCTCATTACCATGGAGACTAATATTTTATTGCAAAAAATGTAATTGCAAGTAAGTTTCAAGGTTTCAAGCAGGTTTTCCAGAAATCAGGTCAATTGATGAAGTACCTGCACTCGGTGTTGGCTGCTGCAGTGCACATCACTTTCATTCTGAGTCTTATTTACATTCCAAGCCTCAGGGCTCGGCTGCCAGCAAATCAATCGTGGAATTGTTGGGCTGTGATAGATTCTGCAATAGGATCATAAAGGAGAAATAGCTTCACTGAAGGGTAAACTTGTTTGCATCTACCCCGGGGTATGTCAGAGTAGCAATATGTGTGTGTAGGCAGTGCCTCCAAAAGAGTTGATGCCCCACAAGAATATATATGGGTTGGCTTACCCTTAGCAGGTTGTTCTTGTAACCACAGCAAAAGATAGATGGCTCAGTGCATGGCAAATCAATTAATTATAAACATCTCTTGCAATTATTGGTTTGATTTACTAAGAAAGAAAAAGAAAGAAAAGCCTTAGTGGCTATTTTCTCACTATTTTTAACACATAAAAAAAAAAAGTGAATAAATAAAAAAAAAGTCAAAAAGAAGAAGAAATGCCTCCAGTCTGCAAACTGGAAGGAAAAATATCAACCTTGCAGTTCAGTCCCACTCCTTGAGGCAAATATATGGAGAGCTTTCAGCAAGTCTGTCTCTCTGAACTTTGTGTAGAAACCTTCAGGCAGAATTCAAAGACATAAGAGAGTTCTTGATCACATCTTGATGGAAGAACCTTTCTACTCATGTTTCTTACACTTGTATTTATTCCCCTCAAACGAGTGAGAAGTATCAAGAAATTGTTCTGCAGATGCAGTGGCCTGTGGAACATGATCAAACCCAGGCCAGGCATTAGTTATTTTTATGAAAGATATCTGGCTTTAAAGAGCCCTTGGCAACCCACATGCATTTGCAGCACTTACAGTTTTTATCAGCATCTGCTTGAGGACCCAGCTCTGAAAAGTGCCAGGTGCTCCAAACGTGTGTGTGCTGACTTCAGTGGCAGTAGTTGTATGAAAGCATTGACACCTGGGGAAGGCTGGAGCCAGGCTGAACTATAGCCCTAGCTGCTATGTACAGACATTCACATTGGCTTTTAAGCTTTCCTTTTCCAGTCACATTTAGTTTGAAAACCATGTTGGAAGATATCAGAGATATCAGCTGCCTCTGAGCAAGTTTGCTTTCTTCAAGATCAAGTCCTGGTGATGCCATGTCCCTCACCTCAAATGCCAGCACTCTGGTGTGCTGCACAAATTTTGTCTTGTACTGTCCTGTACTCTCTTGCCTAAATTATCCCATGATACAGCACTACAGGGAGCTGTCAGGAAATACAGTAGTGTAGCTTTATCAAACAAACATTCATGAAGGACCAAATTAATCCAAAAGGAGAAATCTTCTGTTCCTACAAGGCTACTATGGTGCTCACTAACAGCAGAACTAAATGCAAAGTCTAGTACTAGACCACTAACCCCACTAGATGTAAAATAATAAGACCGGGGTTTAACTGTATTACTACTCTTAAATTCTGGGTATCATGAGAACCGATACTGGAACTCCCTATTCTGAAAATGCATTATAAAATACTTTGTCTGTTTTTTTAGCATATCACATTGTCTGAAATACTGGGCAGTACTCAAGAAATGGTGCACTGATACATGAAGTGGAATTTTATCTTTTCTATTTAGTGGAATGAGAGAGAAGGGAAAAATAGAAGAAGGAGAAAAAATTAGGACCCAAGGCAATAATTATAGCAGGCAATAATTCCAATTATGTTGTCCCAGAAAGTTCTATAACATGAATTTTTAAACATTTGCTTTCATGCAGTTGTGTTCCCTTAAATATGTAGCAAAAGATTAATATCTCTTGACTGCAATAATAACAAAATTTTTTTTGCAACTGACTTGTGCTCATGTTGTTGATTTTATTATTCCCTCAGGAGTCATTATTTTGTGTTTAGCTTCACCAAGTCTCATTCTGAAATGGTGCACCATGATCTGTATCACATCCTTTAAGTAGTATGGTAGAGCTGGTTCATAGATTTTAGGATTTATCTTAAGTATTTATCCATTTTGGAAATAAAAATAAAACCAATAGAAAACTTCGAGAAATATTTTCTAAAATATTTTTTAGAGACTGCAGTCTTTGGAATGGTGTGAAAAAATTATTTATTAAGATTGTGTGGGGTCCAAACGTAGTGATATACTTATCTCAGTGGCTGCCTATGTAGTTTTGAAAAAGGGATTTCAGCTTCTTGAATAGTGAAACTTCTGGCACCATTCATGTCCACTACCCTCACACATCATTGCTTCCCCCTTAAAGCTGAGAGATGAGCAATAACCTTGCCAATTTCAGCTTGATTTTTATCAGTTCAGGACTAGCTGTTCCCACTTAAGATCTTGATTGTCCAATGAGAAAATGAAAAGGAGCATGTGGGAAAGGGAGAGTTTTTTTCTAATGGCTAAATTTCCTCTTGCTCTAAATTCCTTTGTGTGGCTCCACTCATTACCAGTTGAGATTAATAAGACTAACCTTATTAGGCTACTGTAAATTCCTGCCAGAAACTGAAAACTAATTTTCTGAATCC
This sequence comes from Geospiza fortis, assembly GCF_000277835.1. Taxonomy (NCBI): domain Eukaryota; kingdom Metazoa; phylum Chordata; class Aves; order Passeriformes; family Thraupidae; genus Geospiza; species Geospiza fortis. The sequence continues at coordinate 3,224,565 of NW_005054363.1, forward strand.
CATGCAAATAACATACCTCTAGGCCATCCACTTTTATTACCACCTTTATTTCTTTTATTTTGCTGTTGAAGATATATTGAGATCTTACATTAAGCCATCTGTCGAATTCAAAAGGTGTTGTAAGAAAGGATATTGCCTGTGTGTCATATCTAACTACTATTTTTTATCTTTTGGATTAAGTTATTAAACTACCTAAATGAACCATCTACCATATAAAGTGCTCTTGAATATGTCTTATACTTCTTGAGCAGCAAAGAAAACAAACATATGATTATTATTGTTATGGGCATTGTTCTAACTCTTTAAGCACAGAAGCAGCACTAACAGTTTGTTAGAAAAACAGCTACTTGAGGACCTGCTTCCTACAGGTAAATCTAGATCTTGTAGGCAGACCCATGGTCCTTTTAGGCATTCTAGGCTGTTCCCAAGGGGACACTGCTGTCACTTCATGCCAGTTTTGGTTCAGGGCACATCTAGTGCATCAAAACCACAAACTGTATCCTGGGCTGCATGGAAAGGATTTTGACCAGTAGGTCAAGGAAGGTAATTCCCTCTATTCCACTCTCATAAGACCCCACCTGGAGTGCTGTGTCCAGGTCTGAGGCTGCCAAGATAAGGAGGAGGTGGACTTTTTGGAGTCCAAGGCAGAGCCATGAGGATGAGGAGGGGGCTGGAGCACCTCTCCTGTGAAGGAAGGCTGAGAGAGTTGGGGCTCCTCAGCTGGCAGAAAGTCTCCAGGAAGACCTTAGAGCAGCCCTCCAGTACCTAAAGGGAAGACAAGAGAGCTGGAGAGGGACTTCTTGATAGAGCATGTGGTGAGAGGATAAGAGGCAATGGCCTAAAACTGGAGAGGTTTAAATTGGTATTAGGAAGAATTTCTTCAGTATGAGAGTGGTGAGGCACCAGAGCAGGTTGCACAGGGGACCTCTGTCTGCCCCATTCCTGGAAGTCTTCTAGACCAGGTTGGATGGGACTTTAACCTGGTCTTGTGGAAGGTGTTCCTGCCCATGTCAGAGGGGTTCAAACTAGATGGTCTTTAAGGTGTCTTCCAACTCAAACCATTCTATGATTCTATGATTTTATGATTCTATGAAATTTGCCTGCTTTAGATGTGTACACCAGCTTCATTTTTGTTGTTGACAGTTCTCAAGATTCAAGATGGAACAAGAATCCCTTCTTCCAAGGTTTTGGAAATGATGAATTATTGGTTTTTACACATGAGAAAGTGTACTCATTGTAAATTCATTCAGTATTGTTTTACCAGTAATAATTAAGTCATATGTAAGCAAGAAAAGAGTTCTCATAGCAGGTCCCACAGTGCCATTTAAGATGGTGATGGTGTGTCCTCACTGGAGAATGACTGTCAAGGTCCACTGGAAGACTTGAGGAAATTCTTATCACTGTGAATAAGAATGGATAAGGAATCATCTGTAAGTCACAACACGCGAAGTGCCGGAAAAAAATCTATGTGTGTAGACATAGGTATACATAGATACATACAGACACGTCTATCTGTCTGTCTATCTATCTATCTATCTATCCATCTATCTATCTATCTATCTATCTATCTATCTATCTATCTATCTATCTATCTATATCTATCATGTTAATAACTCTAATGACTGCTGAAAATAGCTCTGGAAACATGCTTGTAAGGGAATAAGAGCAGCTTTTAAACTATCTCCTAAAAATTTCATTGTTATTTTGGAGCATTTGCCATATTGCTGTTCTTTTCTCTTGTACACAGCAGTTTTTGTGACTTTGGTAGTAGAGGTTTTGAGCTTCTTCATTGCAACAGAATGGAAGTTTTGTGACTTCCAAAACTCAATGTCTATTGAACAAATGACTGTGATTTCAGTGGATTGAATTTGTATTGACAAATCCAGCTAAAAAAGTGTTTGTTAATGTAACAGGAGGTTGGGTCTGTGGCTAGACAACACAGCAAAACACTTTTTTGAACAGTAAGTGCATTCTTAAGACTCCATCTGTATTTCCTCTGCCTTGTTAAGCTTTCAGTTTAGTGAGAGTCTGAAGGGCTGGAGAGGAACTTACACACAAGTGTATGTATGAAAAGTTAGATGATAGTTTTAACTGACTGAGGTCAGAAGTAAATTTCAGTGAGTCATCTTGACTTGGTTTCTCTTTGTGTATACACATTTGGTCCATATTCAGTATGTTCTGTTATAAAAGGCAAAGTTGAAGCAAGTAGTGGCTCCATCTGAGAACAGTCATACATTCCTAAGGGCTTTCAGAGGTTTTCAAAGACAGCTTTGATGAACTAAATACAGAGCAAAGACTTGCCATATTTGACTTTTAGCCACATTCTTATGACAAAAACATGTAGCAGAGAAAACAGATATAGTAATTATTGGACCAGATAGCAGAGAAGCTATTTTTGACAAACACATTAAAGTATGGCACATGTGCAAAGTATTTCTGTGCCTTCTCCAAAAGATAAGCCAGTAATTTTTTGGGATAAACAAAATGTCTAGCCACCCACTAGATGGTGGCAAGGAGCATAGTTAGCTAAAATTGTATGTACAGAAGTGTATGAAGTTTCTTCTTAGCAGCAGAATCAGATTAGTCTGCCATCAGGTTCTCCCATATGGGTAGACATTAGAGCCAATCCTGCTGAGTAGTGGGAAAGTCTTTGTAATGGTGGTCTAGGAAAATAGATTTTCCCAGTTAACCATGCTGTAGAGCAGCAAGAAAGAGAATAGTTGATGTCTGTGTGGGTGTGGGGTACTAAATGGTACAAACAGTTCTACTGTTGAGATAACTCCAGCAACAGAATTATTTCCCAGTGGTAGCTGTTTCATAGAGCTCCAAAAGTGCACTGATATGTTCAGAAAAACAAAAGAGAAGTGACAGCAAATGTTTTTTTTCCTAAGACAGAATAGTGATCCTGGTGAGTTAGAATATCAAAACAAAGGCTATGTGACAGCTGAAGGGCCTGCCTGTGCTTTCCCTCTCTCTGATCTGTGCTGCATCTCATTAGTTCCCTTCAGCAGCGGGAGGTAAGGGCCCTCACAGGCACACAGTCAGAACCACCAGCAGCCAGTCCA
>NW_005054363.1:3227639-3229845 GCF_000277835.1 Geospiza fortis
AAGGTATTATCCATAGTACACCTAGAACACCTCCTTCCTCATTCGTTGCCACAGGGGTGGTGAATTTAAGGGAAGTAGTAAGCAGGAAAGAATCAGTTCCTGACTCTGGAGAGGTGAAGCTGAGCACAAAAGGCACCTTTACTATCTGCATGCCCTGTTATAAAAATGAGATAGACCCCCCTAGAAGGATTCCCATGCTCTGTATCATCTGCAAAGGGCTAGTTTGTCACCTGGCTCTGGAGAGGTGAAGCTGAGAACAGAAGGCACATTTACTGTCTGCATACCCTGTTATAAAAATGAGATAGCCCCCCTAGAAGGATTCCCATGTTGTGTATCATCTGCAAAGGGCTAGTTTGTACCTTGCTGACAGAGTTTACTGTTTGGGAACACAGCAGTGGAACTGCTAAGGGATCAGCAGAATTCAACACCAGAATTTTGCCTGCACTTTTAAATTGAGTAGGGATACCCCCCTCCCCAGATCCTGTCCTCATGGTACATGGGTCATAAATACCAAGAGAGCCTAACAAAGCTGCCTGAGAGTCAGAGGATGTGCTACTGCCTTTGGTGAGGGTTGGCTGCTGCAGCCACTGGCAGAGGCTGAATAAGTCAGCCTCACACAGTTTAAGGGGAAGGACATGTATTGGTGGAAGTTTTTTTGCTATAGCCGACAGGAGGAATAAAACACCTAATAAATGAATACAAGAAAATATATTGTGCATGAAAGTATTTAACCCTAAACCAAATGTTTGCTCAAGGTTCCCAGATTTTGGTTCAGTAGAAATGACCACAGTAAACTTTGCAGACATGCAAAATTTTGTTATCACTCCAAGAAGTGTGGAAAAGCAAGCTGTCTGAGAATGGTACTCTCTCACCATCAAGTGATTAATTGAACAAGTGAGTTTAACAATGAAAGAAGAGGGAGCACATTGAACAGAGTAAAAGCAACAGGGAGGTTGTAGCAAACAGGGCAGGATTCCACTTGATTGATTCCGCTTTGGGTATCTACAGTGCAGCCTGAGTCCTCATCTCTCCAGTGAGTGACTAATAAAAAAGCTGGGTGCTACCTTCCTACCATCAGTATATTTTGGCAAGAGTGGAGCTGAGTGTGATTTCACCACTTACCCAATTAGAGGGGTCTGAGTAGAGCACTGTCCTATCTTCAATCCCACGTTGCAAGCTGCGTCTTTACTCTGGATGATTGCCATGTAACATTGTGCATCCTGACCTTCTAAAGTAGCAATCCCATATTTACCCCAGATTTACAGACTGGCTCTCTTTTTTTGGTAGAATCACCTTTCAGCATTGCACAATAGCTGCTGTAAACTTAGTCTGCTGCAGTCTGTCTGCTAAGTGATTTCTTCCCTTTAAATACCTTGCTAAACCATAGATGCTAAGAGAGTGCCTATCTTCTGCTACAGGCCTTATAGCACCAAGCTTAGCCAGAAATAACCTAGTTTGATTGAAAAAAAAATTTCCTATTTTACTTTGTAGTTTTTAAACCACCAGTGATGCACAGGGTAAACAAATAAAAGGCTCTATAGATTGTCTGTCTGGGAATCTGTACGGTCAAAGCTCTTGTGATGTTTTTTCCTAGCACACAATTCAAGCCCATTAAGAAAGGCTGACACCTGCAGTCACAGATAATTAGATCAAACAAAAACAACTATAGGATGATGAAGAATGAATTAGGAAGGTCTCTGCTTCAATCACAATGGCTGGTTGAAGTCACAAAGGCTAAAAATAGCCCTCAATTCCACTCTGCATTAACAGCAATCTAGAAAATGTTGTCCAGGCCCTTTATCTTGAGCTAAATTTAAGATTAAGGCACCCCAGCTCTCAAAAAAAAAAAAAAAAAAAAAAAAAAAAAAAAAAAGAAAAGAACAAGTGCTTTTTGTTCTTATCAGCAACAGAAATGTGATTTTGACAGTGCTGCCCACTGCATTGAGTAAACAGGTACTGCATTGGACTTTCAACCAGACTGTGTATTCTGAATGACCCTTCAGATAAATTTATGCTGCTGACTCTGAAGTGTATAACATCTTAAGCAAGGCACATTGCTAAATATGCTGAAAGTTTCAGAAGAGACTAAGGTGTAGATTTGCTATTGCTCTTTGAGTTTCGGCCTGATTTAGATCTAAAGCTTTGGGTCACTATCATTTGTTTCCACACAACTCCTAAAAAGGTTGGGGATTTTTTCTCTGCAGCA
>NW_005054363.1:3229865-3278314 GCF_000277835.1 Geospiza fortis
CATTTTCAGATCATGACCAAGTGTGTCCAAGTGATGCACTGGAAGCAGACTGTGACTTGAGGCTAACTATCAAGACTAAATTTATGAGTAAGGCAGACCAGTCTGTCAGTGTGAACTTGTTGGAAGATGCCCTGCAGATTATTTAAATGCCTGCATTTTATCTCACATTTGCTTGATCAGCATACCTGGGGACACAGAGCACAGGAAGCTGTTGTGTACACTGTAACTGAATGGAAGGCAGAACACACTGTGCTCACAAATGTTCTTACACAGCATTAGAGACAGATTTTTCTTTTCTTGGTTAACTACCACAAAAACTCTTTGTTCCACAATTAGCTGCTGGATATTTCTTTTGTACCTGCTCTAAAGCTCCAGAGAGGTTTCTGGTTATTAACAGGCTATGTAGAGTAAATGCCTGTTTTAATGTGCCCTATCTTTGGCAAAGATTGCATCCTTAAGGAATTTCCTGCTTTAAAATGTTATCCTAATTGTCTCAGAATTTACAATTTCTCAAGGGAAGCAATGTCATTCTGAAATTTTAGTACCTTGTCAGACTGGTAGAATTGCCAACTCTTGCAGAACACAAAATGTTCATTCCTCTTCCTCTTTGCTGGAACTGCTCCTGAGGATATGGAGTAAAGTTTTGAATGGGATTTATATTTCCCCTTCTAAGAAGACCTTTAGACAATAGGCAGAGGTAAATTTACATCACTTGAAGTGAGGTTGGTGTAACTGATCACATGTTGCTCTTTATTTATGTCTGAGCTACTCATTCTGGGCTTCTTTATCGTCAACAGGAAGAAAAAAAGCACCCATAGATCCCCAGTCTTATTTTAAAGATTTGCATTGGCAGAAGCTAAAATGTAATATAACAAAGCTTGTCTCCTTTGACACTAGAAACTGTGAGCTGTTTTTTGGTCTCGTGATCTTTCCAAAGAGCATTCCAGGAGCCAGCCCCTGATGAAAGTCTCTGTGTAACAAATATTTTTAATTTCTACTAAAAATCTTAAATGCATGATAAAATACAATAATGCAGAAGAATGCAATACAGAGAGTACATTAAGAATTTATATCTTCAATAATATGAAATATATTAAAATTTTTATTACAATAATAACCAAGGGATAAAAACGAATGGAAAGGAGAGATTAGGTGTTTGAATTCAAAATTTACATTTTACCCAAAATAGTGTTATTAGGTAGCTAACCTACTTTGGATGAACCTAATTTACCCAAGTTTAAAGATGAAGAACAGTTTAAGACAATCTGCAGATGGAAACCCCAGCATGAGCACTGACTCAATGCAAAGTACTCTTGCAGAGCATAACTCTTCTATTATTTTAACTCTGATATAAAACCAGCTTAATATATGTAATAATTTTTTGTGAATACTAAATTATATTAATCTATAAAAGGTAAATGAGTGAATTACTGATAATACAAAACTGACTCACTTTTACCTGAGGTAAATGTTAAAAATCCCATTTGAGAATGAGCTGGCTTCTCTAGCTTTTCTCATAGGAGGTTCTAACACATTTCTTGAATGTGAATGTTTTCACTAGCAGTATTTTCTGGTCGTTTGATTTTCCACAAATATTTTCATCCATGTACATTTATGTAAAGCGCTCCTTATGTTATTAACCCACAGTATTTAGTAAACCAGGCTCTGATACGTGAATTAAGATTTATTGGTAGGTCTGTAGAAGCCTGTACATGCTGCACTTTATACCTGCCACCTATTTCTGTAGTGCTTCTGGATAAAACCACAGATCCAAAGCCTTGAGGGCCATTGGGGTTGGTCAGATAGGAAAGAAAATCCAGAAGAACTCCACATTGTTTTCAAATTTACAGGTTAATCTCATCTCTCATTTTAACACCAATTATATACATGATCTTGAACATAACTTTTCATCTCAAGTCCAAACTTCTGTGTATAATTTCAGCCACCTTATTTTTGCAATCCAGCATTGGTCCAAAATTCATTGGATTCAGCAAGAGCTTTACAGCTGACTCTCAAATGAACTTTGGATCAGTTCCTCACTAAATACAGATCAAATACAGGGAAAAACAGCTTCCTATGATGTTCTCTGTCAGGATTCTCTGTGTACCATGACATTTTATAATGATAGCCTCTTCAGCTTTTTACACAGAAATTGCTTCAGATCAGTTGAAAGACCTTTTTCTCTTTTTAATAAAAACACATTTTAATATCTCTTGAAATCTGGTCTGCTGACACCAGCTGAAAAATATGCAATTACATTATGCATGATTCTTGACTGTTCAGAGTATGAAAACCCCCTCCCTACTATAGTCTTTTAATCATTGGGATGTTATGCTAAATGTTTGTGGTTTATTATTTCTTATAAATGTGGCAATCAAGTGATGAATATGTGTTGTTAATAAGAATACCTATTTGGTATTAATAAAGTCAAATTGAAATTAATTTACTAAGCATCAGAGAGATCATTTTCAAGTGTATCAGTTTGCAAAGAGGCTTCACAATAAAGAGGGTTTAGGGAGTGGAAGTTGTTTACTGCTCTGGTGTTATGTATTTCTAAGTAATTTTACATTCTCCTCCCTCCATGTTTTCAGACTTCAATAACTATTGTGATTCACTGGATGTAAAATGAATGCTTAACTGCATTTATTACCTTTACCAGTTATTTCAAAGTTGGGACTAAAGACCCACAACTGATGAGTTACAAAGGGGCAGCACATCCTTTTGAACCATATCTAGGAATGAATCTCCTGTGTTCCAAGATTCTGGCATTGCTTGGGCTTAACTTTCAGAATATCCAGTACTTTGGTAGAAAATGTAAAACATAAGCATAAAGAAGATAAAGATTATGTAATATATAATTACGTATAAATAAATACATAATATTAAATAAACATTAATAAAGGACAAATTGGAATGAATGTGGGAAAAATCTGCTTTGCATATTGGAGCAAAACACCTTGAGGTTAATTTATTTAGGGTGAAACTATGGAGCAACAGCGGATCTCAAGTAACATGAAGTGTAACACCAAGAGTATGCAAGATAAAATTATGATGGAAAAAATAATATATGACATAAAGGTAAAAGAAAATGGTATAAATTAGAATAAATTTAGTCAAGTGAGGTTTATGCCTGAATAACTGCGTTTGTTTTTTGGATAACAGGTTTTATAAAGCAGAAAGATATCAAGGATCACATTTTTTTTAGTAATGAATGATGGGGCTGATCTGACTAAATGCATGTGTCCAGTCTGGTGACCTCTATTTCTGAACTACTCACCTCATGCTCCCTTTTTTTAGCAGTACCAAAAAATAGTTCCTTTTAGGGTATGATTCATCCCATCCTGAAATAAACATCTAAAATAAGCCAGATGAATCACTACAAGTGCTTATTTCTCTCCATTGACTGCAAAGTTAGCCAGGGGTGACTAGCTCAGATGTAGATGACCACTCTAAAGACATCTGAAGCTAAATGGAAGCAGCTCCACTGAGACAAATTTACCAGGAAAGCATCTGAAATGATGCCTGTAGGAAAGTGCTCATTAATAACACAGAGGTACAAACTTTGAGATAAGTTAGGAGTTGTTTAAAGTGGTGATGAGGATGAGCAATATTGAGAAAAATATGTAATGGGTTGAAGGGAACTACTAGGACCATTTTTCATGGATCAGCCTTGGAGTGCATCTGAGTATTTTCTTTAATGATTTTGGCATGTGAAGCAGGATTGAACTAATGATATCTAGTTGGAACTGGGTCACACTGTTGATATTGAAGAGAGTGAGGATACATGAAAAATTAGATGAGCTTGATAACAGTAAAGTAGGAAAGAAATGAAATTTTATAAAAGTCCAATATTTTTGAAAAATCTGAAAATATTGCCTAGGTGCCTAAAGTGTATTTTGAAAAACATAGACATCTAATTATGCAGGAAAATAAAAAAAAATGAATATGTTCAACCATCTCTGTAACTAAAAACCAATAGAACCTCCAGAGGTTTTCTATTCTGCATAGTTAAGAATACCGCTGCTGTGGCTGAACTGAACATTTGGGAACTTGTTCTCTGCCTGGGCTTCTTTAGGGAGTGTAAGGTCCCTGAAGACTGCAGTGTCTCTAAGCTTTTTCTAATTATACCTAACAAATTAACAGTCAGTATTGCCACATTTCAAAGTCAGCAGATAGAAGCAGAATGGACAAGCCTATTTTCTGGTTAGTGGCATAGCTGCTCATATGCCCAAGACGTATGCAATGCAGCCAGTGCAGAACTTGACCATCTGGTTGAGAGAAAGGCACTCTTTATTCTTCAGGGGCAGCAAAGAATTAAAAAGTCAGAGAGGTTAAAAGGGTGTGCTAAGAATGTCTTGCTTGCCAGCAGTGTTTTTTAACAAAGACCAAAGATAGGACCTACCTCTAGCTTTAAAATTTGTTGCTCTATTTTAATCATGATTGTTTCACTCAGGGAAGTGCTGACAGGAACCCAGATGACCATAATTCCATTTCAGGAGTATTGCCACTGGCTTGCTCCTTATTATTTGCTTGAACTGTGGCCCACCTGTACTGAGAGATGAGAGATTAAAGTTCCCTTCTCCTGGTAGGATGCAAACCCAAACGCTAAGTGCTGGGGGAAAAATGACATTCAAGTCTTCCACTGATCTGGTAAATGCTGTAATAATTAATCTGTTCCTGATCTCAGGCAAATTGTTTCATGACCATATTTTTAATCTGATGGGATGATGAGAGTCATCTGTCACCAGAGGCTGCAGATGCCCCATCCTTGGAAATGTTCAAGGTCAGTTTGGATGGGGCTTGGAGTAACCTGGTCTACTTGAAGATGTCCCTACTCTCTGCAGGGAGGTTGCAACCAGATTTTAAAGGTCTTTTCCCTCCCAAACTGATCTATAATTCTATGAATACAGAAGTCAATATCTGAGCAGTTACACAGAATCACAGAATATTCTGAGTTGGAAGGGATCAGCGAGTCCAATTCTTAAGTGAATGGCCCTAATAAGGGTCAAACTGGTGAGCTTGGCATTATTAGCACCATGCTCTAACCAACTGAGCCAATTTGTTGTCTAGAAACTATCTATAGGAGTGCAAATAATGTGATTTGTGACTTGGGTTATCTCAAGATTGATGCTGAAAAGTAGACAAATTAATCTTTCTGAGAGTGCTCACATCTCTCCCTTGAGCATAAATGGAGCCTGGCTATCTCATGGACATGTAGATTTTATCGGTAAGACATTACAGGTCTGTATGTGTGTAACTTAGGTACTTCAGTCAATGATGGTTTTTCTCTCTGAATCACTTTCACATTTATTCAATGCCTTCATTCCAAATCCAAGTTCTGCAAAATTCCTTGTTCCTCTCACTTGGCATTGCTCATGGTGCCGTTTACATGTTGCTCCTTTCAGTGGTTTGGCTATTGCAAAACTCATCTAGACCATATACTTTTTCTATAGACTGCAGGCCTCTGACTCAGCATTTTGGAGAGCACTATTAAACTTGGTGGATAATTTCCAGGTGATGGAGTGCTGAATACCTTGATTGCTCATAGACAAATGAGCTATCAGGGTGTCTCAGCACTTTTGAAATGCAGGGATCTAGAAAGTCAGTCTGGGTGAGAGTTCAGCCAAGAGCAGATGGTGAACATTCTGTACCACTCTGACATGGCATCCTGCTCTGTACATGGCACAGAGGAAAAAGTGAAGACATCTGAATCTCAGCTCCTTTGTAAAACTCTCATTTCTGCCCCTCAGAAGAATGGAACCCTGCTTTAATGTATAGATCTTTGACACAAAGCTTCAGTTTGAAATTGACGTTCTAGAATCTTGTTAGGGGGGAGGAAGTTAACCTTTTCTTTTTCCACATCAGGCTCTGTTTTCTTAAGCCCTGTTCTCCGTCATAATCTCTCCAATGTCAGAACTCGTTTTTTCCAATCAGTCACCTGCAGGCAGTAGAGCAATGATTTTGCTGTGTGATGATTTATGAGGGTGAACAAAGAATGACTTGTTTTTTATGGCTTGTATTTCAGAATATTTTGAAGGCTGAAAGTAACCCAAGTGAGCATACTGAAAAAAATGGCTCTGGTGTTTAGAACAAAACAAACCAATATAATTTTTCAACAAATTTAAAAGCAAGAGAAACAAAACTAGCACAGGGTGGCTGATAATTTCTGTGCCTTTCTGAATGATGATTCATACTCATCCCTGCTGGGTATATATTTTGGAGAAAAATTTAGAATACCTCAAGCTATTTTCCTTTTTTGCTCACTTCTCATCTGTATCACCAAACATCCCTACTGTGTGTTTTGGTTCTCAGGAGGAGAGGATTCTGTAGCTCTATGTGAACGCCTTGATGGGGTTCAGCTATCATACCAAGAATAGGAACAGACTTTATTTAACACCAGTTTCTTGTTCTATTGAACTCCACATCACTCCTGACATTGTTGCACTAGAGTTCAGAAAAGCTGTCTGTCTTTTATATGATGTTAGAATGGAAGTCCTGTTAAACTTTTTCTTCTCCACTCTAATTTTCCATTTGCTTTCCTTCTCAAAACTTGTCAGCTTTTCAATAAGGCTTACGTAAAAATTTTGACATATACCATTGCTCCTATTATGCCTTTTGCAGTGCCAGCTATTCTCATGAATTCTGAAAATTTGGACTGTCTCCAGGAGAATAAACTGAAGCATTGGAGAAAGTCACTGTAGTGTCCTTTTACACAGCTGCACTGGCCACAGCAGCTCTGCTCTCATCTTTTCTGCGCTAGCTGCTCTTTGCTGCCCCAAGCCGTGGACCTCAAGCTGGCAGAGGGAACTGAACTTGCAGAAGAAGGTGAAGACACGAGCTGCCGGCTGCTACCAGCAGCTGTGGGGAGAAGGCAGGCTGCTCCTACCTGTGGGCAGCAGATGCTCATGAGGTAAGTGCCAAAGAGTGTTTGGGGAAGCAGTACATGTGTTACCTGGCACCGGAGTATTAATGAAGCCAAGAGGTTGCCACTTTTTCACTTGACACAGTGACATAGAGTGAAGTGGAAGATGAGCCTGTGCAGTCCCAAAGTCCAGTTGAGGATAAAGACCTAGAAGTGATTTCCCAGTCCTGTCAATTGTGTATCCTGTGCAAAAGCTGTGTGGAAATTATTCCAAAGTAGTGTGCTGCATGTATAATGCATGGGAAAAACCCTAAAGTGGTAGAGTATATGTATAAATTACCATTTGTCCCCTTGTTAAAAGGGGTGCCCTTTATCCGCTTCCCTAGGCTGCCTATATAATTTCTTGCTCTTAAGAACACTTGGCAATCTCAACTGTGTTTTATCCAGGTAGTGAGGAAACTGCCCTGGCTCTGTTCTTTTATTCACATGTGGCATGTCAGAATAGAAAGTTGTAACTTTTTTAAGATCTTCTTCTATCAAAATGCTTTTAAAGTGCACTTGTAAGTAAAAGGTTCCATTTGGCTTCACTTTTTTAATAGCAGAATTAAACATAAATACAAATCAGTTGGGCTGTAATATTTAAAGTGCTAATAAAAGCTGGAAAATTAAGAACTAAGATTTAATGTCCAGGGTGAATGCTCCAGAAGTTTCCAAGCATCATCTAACCTTATGTAACAGCTCTGGGGATCTACTCTGTCTCCTAAGGGAAAAACCCTTCTCATTAAAAACTTCAGAAATAAAAACAAATAAAATCTGAGATGAACAACATGTTTTGTGAATTCCAAGGAAGGTCTAGTTTCATAGTGACACTAAAGGAAATTCACCATCCATGTTCTTTCTTCTATCTCTCTACCTTGAATGATTTCAAGTCCCTCCTAAACACAGCCTTGTGAGTGCATTGGATGTACTTTTTTGACTCAGTAGTCAGTTTAGACTTCAGTCAAATGATTTTTCCTTGATTTTTGTAGCCTTTTCCTGGCAGCATTTGGCCAATGGCAGTCATTTTCAGGACAATGGCAACAAAATAAGTGTCAGGGAAGCCCACATGCCTACCTGACAAAACATAACCTTTCTGAAGCTACTACAGAAGATATCTTCTAAAATACCCATTGAATTTCTTGCAGCTGGGGTCACTTGGAACTGTACCAGAACCCCAACATTCTCTCAGTAGTGTAAAATATCTGAATTCTCCTTTAGTAACTCTTTAGGGCTTCATAAATGGTAAAAACAGAAAAATGTATTCAAAACAAAATAATGTGCTTTGTTTTAATTTTGAGATGTTACATCTAAGCATGGAGGGAGGGTCTGCATTAATTCAGAAGAAAGGTGTAATTTATTTTGCCCAGTTTAAGCCATAGGAAAGAAGAACAATCCAAGGAACTGCAGGCTGGATGACCTTATCCCAATCCCTGAAAAGATGTTGGAGCAGCTAATCCTGGAAAACTTTGCCTAAGGACAAGAAAGTGATTTGGTTTAGATAGCAAGGATTGATGAAGGGGAAATCATACATCATAATCCTAAAAGCCTTCTGTGATTCCATGGCTGGCTTGGAGGGCAAGGAGAAGTGTAGTAGATCTTGAGGTTAGCAAGGTTTTCAAACCTGTCTTCTATAAAAGCCTTGCAGAAAAAAATTATGAAATACAGACTAGATAAATAACACTAACATTGATAGCCTGCATGTGTGACAGAGGGCAGTCTCAGCAGATTTGCAGATGATAAAACGGAGGATTGGTTGGAGGATTGGTTGTTATGTGGTGGTTGTGCTACCAGTTCGTAGGGATCTCAACAGGCTGGAGAATCAGGAATGTCATGAAATTCAGCAAAGGTAAATGCAAAGTTCTTTGCAGAAAAGGACTTGGGTATCTTCACAGACAATATGTTCTTGCAGCAAAGAAAGCCAAAATCGCCCTAGGCTGCGTTAGGAAAAGCATTGCCAGCATATCAGAGTAGGTAATCTTTCCCCTCTAGTGGCATCTGTGTCCAGTTCTGGGCTCCTCTGTACCAGAGACATACAGACATGCTGGAGTTAGTCCAGCAAAAGATCTCAAAGATGATTATGGATTTGGAGCATCTGACATGTGAGAAGAAGCTGAGAGAACTGTGACTGTTCCACCTGGAGAAGATTCAGGTGGGGGTCTTACCAACATACATGAATACTTGAAGGGTGCAAGGAGAGGAGCTCCAGGCTCTTTAATGTGGTGTCCAGTGACAAGAGACAATGGGCACAAATTGAAACAGAGCAAATTCCATTTGGGCACAAGAAAACACTGATTTCCTGGGTGGTAAGACTTGTAAAATATAGGGACTGTTTGCCCTAGTAGTTTGTGGCGTGACCATTCTTGCATGCACTCAAAACCTGACTGGGCCTGCTGAAGGGCTTCTACAAGTGGTCACACATCATAACTTCTTATTCCACCAGTGCCATCTGCTGTATAGGAACTAGAAACAAACACCTCAGGAAAAATGTTAATTTTCAGAAGTACGGCTCTTTGCATATTTACTAAATCATTGGATTCTGACTGGAGGAATTACGAAGAACAGATGCTTACTGATACAGCAGCTCACACCCTACCGAGAGAATAATGTACCAGTCCTTGCTCTACTTGCTAAAATATATTTAAATTTAAAATGGCCTTGCATTGTTTCATTTCTCTGTGTTATAATGAACATTCATTTCAGTGAATGATCCAATAGAAAAATTGGCTTTAGTTTTTACCCAAATTTCCTGAGGGTTTCAAAACAATAAACACTTTGGCTACACGTATTGGCATTTACTGCACACCAGGGATATATTCCTCCCATTCTGCTACATTGAGGAGGAAAGATATTATCACCCACATATCTCATTGTTACTTCCATTACAATTGCTCTCTGGTGATGCAATTCAGAAACGAGGCATTTTTCATTAATTTAGTTTACCATGGAAACCCGAGTGAGATAATCTACTTCTGCTGAGTCTGTTGGTAGTGGAGAGGACTTTTTTTTTCTGAGATATGGCTGTGTTTCCTGCCACCATGTCCTTGTGTCGTGCTCCTGGCTGTAAATAAGGCTGAAGCAGTAGCAAGTACATATGTGTGTGTACCTATGGTATCTGTGTGCGGGCGTATGGGAGGCATCCATGTGCTCATACATACACACACATATGGCTTGTGTGGACATACACGATTAGGGGCAGGTTGTGCTACCTCAGTCCTCCAGTACAGACATGGTCTTGAGCTAAATCCCTTCTCTGTCTGTTCCTCGGGGTGGGAAGAGTTCACAGGTGATGTTCCCCATTTACTCCGTGGAAAGCCCAGCAAATCTCCCACTCCCCAGCCTGGCCTAAGAGTGCCCAAGGGTGCAGGTCAGGGACATGTTTAGGTGAACAGTACTTTCACAGGAAAACTGCAGTTTTGATCTGATTGCAAATGTTTGTGAAATGGTGATTCTTTCTGAAAAATGAAAAGGCTTTGTTCTGATGTTTTCAAAGCGCTGTTTCAATTGTGTTTCAAAATCACGCTTCATTACTGAATTTAACAAAATACATCTTGATTTATTTTGGCTAAAAGTAGAAATAATGTTAGGAATATGCTAAAGAATAAAGGGAGATAAAACATCTCATTTGCGTTTCATTAAAATTTTTGTTACCCTAGGTCCTTTTTTCACTTCTTTCCATTTTAATGAAGGAAATTGAAAAAAAAATCTTGGAATTTATTCCAAATCCCTTCCCTTCCCTTCCCTTCCCTTCCCTTCCCTTCCCTTCCCTTCCCTTCCCTTCCCTTCCCTTCCGTTTTCTTCACACTGTTTTGCCAAGCATTATTTTTGGGCTTTTAAGCTACCTGCAGTAAGGCTTAATTTTGAATGACTTTGACCTGGATCAGGCTTGGCTAATAAGGGTCTAATGTAATGTAGCCTCCACCTTAACAATGCTGTGATTTGCAAGCAAGGTAACTTAGATTAATTAATCCTATTGGGTCTCATTGATTATATTTCATTTTAGGCAAGTTCTTATGCTAACATGTTTTCCTCCATCTACACCAGAGAAAAGGTGAAATGTAAATGAATTCCTGACTAGAGAAGCTTGGGCTGCCTCTTTACAGGAAACAGAAAATCAGTGGTGTGGCAGCTGGGAATTTCAACATGGGGTTAGTGTATTTCCTAAATGGCAAACTCATCCTTTGCATATAACAAAATGATAATTTTTGATAATAAAGGATGTCTTAAAAATATGACCTATCTGTGGTCTGATACAAAAGGGCTTGAAATTGTTGCTCAGAAAGGCTGCTTTGTATCTCAGTGGATGGCTGATGCTGAGACCTCGAAGCTATGACTTCAAATGTACATCTACTTAAATATTTAATTACTGACTTTTTGCATTATATTAATCAGGAAACATACTTCTGTATTTCCTACAATAGAGGCTTAGGAAAAACTGGATGTAACATTATTTATTGCAATGTTTTATTCAATCAAACTACAGTAGTCGGGACTTGGAACATTCTCCACTTTCCACAGAGAAATCATGATCCTTGTTCTGGATCAGAGGTTCAGGCCTCCTCACAATACAGAGCTCTTGCCAATAAGTCTTGCCTAAGTGGTTTGTAATATATTTGTTTACTTGTCTCTCCACTTTTTGATTATGAAAAAAGGAGGTTGTATTTACTTTTAGTTGGTGGAAAGGTCCCTCACCAAAAAAGACAGAATGTTTTTTCTTATTTCTTGTATTTTTCTTTCCTTAGGGAACCAGTAGTTTCCTATGCTTTAATTTTGGTTTATTTTAGGTTTTCTGTGCCCTCACAATGGTCCTCATGGTGCTAATTCACAAACCTTGTGGGTGAGAATTCTTCCTGGATAACTTGCAACACAAGAACATTATTCTGCTCTCTCCCTTTCATTCTGGTAAGACTCAGCCCCTGGCTGAGCCCCACACTCATGTATGGTAAGGTATTTCCTTCATTGCTGTGCTGGTACCCTGCCATCTTTGGTCTCATAAAAGAAAGCTAACACTGCAGTTAAAAGGGGAGTAGGAAAAGAGGCAAAATACAGGTTCTCACATCCAGCCAATTAAAATATATTGCTTCATGCAGCTACAAGATGATGAGAAGAATTAATTTTTCACAAATCCTTTTTCTGGTCCCGTTTTGTGGCCTACATCTTATGCACTCTTGTAATTTCTTTTAATAAAATGATAGTTTAAGTGTCTGGCTTTGCACTGTTTCATTTTTTTTCCTTTTTGGCATATAACACAGGGATGTTCTCTGGAATCAGAAGAAAGTAGTTTCCTAATCCTGTTCCCAAGATTACTCCTGTTTGCAAGGCAATTTATTAAAAGCCCTTATATTCCTATTCTAATTATCCCATCTCTGGCTGGCAATGAATGTCCACATTGAACACAGTTATTGATTAAAAAGATGGTAAACAAATCTGAACAATGGCCTTATTAATTTGTCTTGTCAGAATGGAAGTAATGAAATACATTTGACAAAGTAGATAAGTGGTGAAGGCCCTTGAGTCTGTGTGACCCTGACAGAGGCTTGAGCCAAAAGTAAGGCTGTAACATGGATCTAGAGATCTTGGTTTTGACAAGATAGGCAGGGTCTTTGCTAATCCATACAATAGAAAGGCTGTAAATCACTCAGGCAGCAAAGGGTAAGCAAAATATCAGGGAAAGAAATTTCTAGAAGATAGCAGGGCAATCTCCTGCCAGTGTTCCAGACCAGTAGACAAGTCAAACACAGATATTATGCATAACAATTTTTTTCAGGAAGCCAATAAACATGCCATATTAAAGTATTATTTTACCTCCTTACAGACAAAAAGAAATATAGTATTTAGGAAAGGAAAGATTAAAACAGGTCATTTTGGTTCTCTTATTATAACCAAAACCTTCTTTCTAGAGTCCATGCCCTTCTTTGGGCCAATGACTACTCAAGCTTTTGCTGGGTCTTCCTAAAATCTTGGTCATCTTGGCCTATACTAAGGGTACCTCTAACAATAAAACACTTAAGTGTATATAAGTCTGTTGATGAAAATTAGTGTAGGATTTCCCGAATTTTCTATATGTAAATTTTCATTATAGATATGGCAATTAATGAAGTTAAAAAAAGCAAAGAAGCTGGCCACGTGTCTCTAATTTATCAGATTTACAAGAGCACATGAGCTGGACTCTGTTTTTAATTTTCATGCTTTGCATGTATTTCCAGTAAGTACATTGGCCTTTTGGCAAGAAACAGCAGAAAACTGGAAGCTACCAAAGAAATTTATTTTTCTCAAAGTCACAACTCCAGTGACACCAGGGATGGTTCTGGTAGGACCCAACTGCCCTGAGAAGCCACACCTGAAATCCCCACCTATGCATCCTCCTTCCCATGGCCCAGGAGCCCTATTTTGACTCAGCTGTGGGCGCTTAGCCCTGACCCTAAGCTACACTGTGAGTTCTGGCTTATTGTTTGCCTTGTCTGTCCATGGAGCCTGCTCCTGGTCCCTGGCTCTGGCCTCTGCACTGACACCCTGTGGGATGGTGCTCACTGGGGAGGGCTCAGTCTGGGGTCTGCTCAGCTGTTGGCTCAGCCCCCACCTGTGCTTCTGCTCCCTGGCTTCACCTCTCAGAGGACTGGCTTTGGGGCTTCTCCTCTCATCCTTATTTATGGCATTGGGTGTGGACCCTTTGTTTAGATCTTTTTTCTATCAGTGATGCTGGCTGTAGGAACAGATTATTACCTCCAGTGAAGACAATATACTGCTGGTCAATATATAACAGCTTGTGAATATGTTCTGAGAATTTTGAACAACCAAGTAAGGTGCTTGCCATGTGTTCCTCAATACTTGGTGGTTGTTATTGATTTCTGTATATTTGCGCCTGGGTCATCAAATGAACACACAGGTTAGACAGGTTATGGAGGCTTTCTCAAATCAGTACCTTGATTTTCAAGAGAAAATCTTTTCATCTCTCTAGAGAAACAGGCTCATGATCTTCTCTGTTTTAAATCAGACTGTCAGGGTGTTTCTGTGAAGGTGACTGTTATTAGCTCTGTGCCAGTTTTTCTTTGATGTAACTGAAAGGTAACATAAATCAGTTTTCTAGACTGAGCTGATTTCTTAGGAACTGTTTTTCCTAAACATCACCTTTATCATATAATGTTAATCAAAGAGATCAAACAGTAGACAAGCAGCTCAGAGATTTATTGCTCTTTGTCAAACACTCTGTGCACTTGGCTAAAACTGGGTCAGCTCTCACAGAACCCAAGTGGTTCTCTATGAAACAGCACAGCAGAACCTACAGGTTGAATGATGGCCCAGATTTTCAAGAACCAGCATGACAGCAACAGAAGAAGCAAAAAATGTAGTTCTCCAGGCATCATTTCCCTGGCTGAAAATAGTCTTTTACTTGCACTGCCAAATTTAATTTTGTGTAGCTTTTTATGTATGGGAGGAATTACCTTCCAAAAGAATAGTATTTTGTGGATTATTATCACTTCAAACTCTCAAAGATGTAGGCTGATTTAAAGAAAATAGCATCTGCCTATAGGGTTTTAATTTATTCTTTTAGATTTTCAATTTTTTGTTTGTTTAATTATTTGTAGAGCAAGAAGGTGGTTTTCTTTTCCCCCATGGTACTATTTTAAGAATGTGTTTTTGTTTTTGTGCTTGTTGTGTTTTGTTTTTTTCATGTGGTAAGTGTACCAAGACAGAACAAAACATAAAAATGACAGAATCATGGAATCAGTAAGCACACCTCTTCAGATTACAAGTTTATTTCAAAGGAGGAGAAGTTCCTAGAGAGAGAGGGAGGGTGAAGGTAGTGATGTGTCCTCATCTTCCTGATACCCAGTGTTCCCATTTCCCATCTAAGTGATCTGAATTCAGGGACGTGACATTGGGACACTAGTAGGAAGAGTACCAGCTGTTTTGTCTGCCTAATATGATCAAGCAAGGTGGGTGGGTGGTAAATATGGATAGGCTGAATTTGTCTTCAAGGTCACACCCTCTGTGGCAGTGTAGAGACAGCTTCTTCTGTGGTAGCTGCTCCAGTTTGTAGATTGCATCCATGCCTAAATTCAAGCTCTTGCTCCAATTTATATTTAGAATATTGCTGAGGATGCTTAGGTTCATTATCCTCTTCAGCATCTCTTGTAAGTAATTTGGATTGCAATGTCTGATCCTGTTTATTTCTTGTTTTGAGGCAGCTTGCCTTTCTAGTAGAGCTCCTGTGACGGCAGAGGAGCTCCACCTGGGCAGACACACTGCCTCGAGGCTGTCATGGCTTTGTGAAATGTGTGTGTTACAGCCTTTCATATTTCAATGTTCCAGTCCCTTCCATGTTTCTTAAGCATATAGTTCTTGTTGAATAAGTTTTTAATGCAATAGGTGCTGCTTTATGACAAACCTGAATAATGACATATCTTGGAAAGATGTGTATGGCTGATAATGAATCTTCTCATCTTTCATGATCATTAATTACTTGCTAAATCCTCAAGGGTCTAACTAAGAAAATACTTAACTGACTGCTAATGCAGTGGCCAGCATAAAATTCATCATTACTTAAGCATAACACATTGTTCTCCGGGGTATTCTGTGAATAGTGTACATCTTCAACATGTTTTTTTGAAGAGTCTACACAATGGCTTGGTGAAGCAATTAATTTACCATTTATGTTTTCTACCAGAACAGAATGTTTTTATATCATATTTTTGCAAATGCAAGTACATAATTAAATCTTGGCTCTTTTGTTAGAATTTAATGATCAAAACAAAGCAAAAACTCAACAGCCCCAGACACCTGTCTGTTTCTTTTAATGTTTTATATGTCTTAACATCAATGCATCAATGTATATTATGAATAGATGAATGAATAAATTAAGAAAACATATTGTCTGTTCTTCTTTAGCTCATATTCATTGCAATGATTTATCTGATCTTCATAAAGTGCTGGTTACTGTTGCTGAAAATATTAGTTCTTCACAGAATGAAACATTCAGTTGTTATCATGGCTCCAGGCAGTTTTTTAACATCTGAATGCTGGGAAGATGCACATGATTTATTTTATGTATGGGAACACATACCAGAATCCAGTCTCAAGAATACTTTCTGCACCCTGTTATTTTTGCACGCAGTATATTGCACCTTTTGTATTGAAATTTTTTGCTTCTGCACCAAAACATTATTTTTGTTTTTTTGCTACTTACATAATATACTGCTGATTAATTAATTTCTTTTTTTCCATTCACATTACTGATTTCAATTGCCAGTAGTTAGCTGGTAAGCTATCTCAGCCTGCTAAAAAAGTCCTAGGAGTGTACTTCAATTACCAGGGCTATTGAGCATGTCAGAAATTACAAGGGGAAATGAGATTTTTATGGCTCTGGATCTCAACATGACAGGTAATAAAGTTGTTTCTGGGACAGTATCACCTCTCACAAGAAGTCAAGTGTGCTGGTTTTGCCTAATTCCTGTAATGGAACAACTTTTATTGTCTCTTTCTTTTGCACTGTGCTGAATATGTAAGCTATTCATTTTATATTGTGAATACTCACATATCATCAAGTGTTTGACCTAAAATATACATTGCACAGCTGCTCAAGGGCATGGACTATTACCCATTTTTTATATTGTATGATAAATGGGAAAATGCTTATAATAATTTACAGAAATCATTACTTTCTCTGTCATGAATCAATGAGCCTGGAAACAGAGAAAACCTAAGAGAGAACTTGTTCCTGATAGTCTTGGAACCAAAGGGATATTTCATTAGAGAATGTTTCAAAGTTCTTATCTATTAAGGAGACTGAAATTACATGGCATGAGCTACTAACCAGCTGTGCTATAATATTATGCAAGGTTTTTGATTGCTCAGAGAAGGAGCGCTGTACACTGTATTTAGTTATTTGTGATTTTATGCTAAGTTTTGCAATCTGGTACTGTCACTTGTGTTAATGCATTAACAGTTTGAATATTCATGTGGGCTCATGCAGCTGCAATTTTTGTTTTTCAGATATGACAAATAAAGCCTACTCCCGTGAAACTGCATTAACTGTGAGGTAGTGATACTTTGTTCACTGCTGAATATCTACCTCCGGCACTGACATTTACTAGGTAACTTAAGAACTCTCCTTCTACTATATATAATTGAATACCTGGCATCAGGTGACTTTCTCCAAGAGAAACAGAATTAGTTGCTAATTATTCATCAGTCTAATGGATAATTGGGATAAGCTTTATGTATTTCATTACAAATAGAAGCCTTTTTAAACACCGCAGTCATTGTTTGGGCCTATACATAGATAGTGTGTCTCTCTCTGTTTTATTTTTGATTCCAAGTTTTGCCAAAAGAAATTGAGGATGATTTTGTACTGGTTTTGCATCTGTAAGATTCTGGTGCTCATAGGAGCTACTGGAGCATCAGCATAAGCTGGTATTACAAGCAATCACCAAATCTTTTTTGCAACTCAAGCTATAGCACAGATTGCTTTGGCCATAATCCTTTCCTTGCCACTATTTGCCTCACTGCCAGGTCACCCTTTGTTAGAGTGCATGAGTGAGGTCTGGACAGAACTGCTGGACAAAAGCTGCATCACCAAGAAATAATTTCCATTTGCAGAGATATAAAAAGATGCTTTATAGACCTCTTCTACATTCACATCATCAGAGGAATGTAGGCCATGATTAACACCATGAGTTTCTGTGTATAGTTATCTTGCAGCCTTTTTTTTTATCCTCTGTGAACTATGAGTTTTATTTGCTTTTCTTTCTACACTGCATAGTGCCTGCCCTACCGGTGCCACCACAAGTATCTTACTACAAACATTTGCTTCAGACAAAGAGAAGTCAGGTGACTATACTCACAACAGCAGTCCCTCTGAAAGTCATGGACCTCTCTTTGTTTTGGTCTTAATGCACAGCCTGAAGCTAGCTTGTATGAACATGCCCAAGTACTTACAAATATTTGGGTGTGAGTCTGATCATTTGCAGGCAATGCTTTGCCTGCTCAAGATCTGTGGAAGCTAACATTGTGTTTCTGTGAAGCAATGTCATCTGGCAGCATCTCTCAGTGCTACTTGGGATTTCTTACATGAGTTAAAGAGAGTAGGTTTTGATTTATTATATGGCTGTGTCTATTTCATACTTAGCAGGTTAGCACAGTGCTCTAGCTCAAGTAAGATGTGACATACATTATCTTCATCTTTATGCCATATTTTGGACATTGCTTGTCATCAAAGTTTTTGGCACAATCTCCTCTGGAGTATTCCTGGGAAAGCTGGCAGCGCACAGCTTGGGCAGGAGCACTCTTTGCTGGGTTAAGAGCTGGCTGCATGGCCAGGGCCAGAGAGTGGTGGTGAACAGTGCTGCATCCAGCTGGCATCCAGTCACCAGTGGAGTTCCCCAGGGCTCCCAGTTGGGCCAGTCCTGTTTAATATCTTCATTGATGATGTGAATGAGGGGATAGAGAGTCTACCTTTAACAAATTCATGGACAACATTAGATTGAGTCAGCTTTTGATCTGCTGCAGGGTAGGAAGAGTCTGCAAAGGGATCTGGACAGGCTGTCTGGATAGGCTGAGACCAGCAGCATGAGGTTCAAAAAGTGCTGGGTCCTACACTTTGGCCCAAACAGCCCCATGCAGCAGTACAATTTGGGGTCAGAGTGGTTGGACAGCAGCCAGGCAGGAAAGGATCTGGAGGTGCTGGTCAATAGTGGCTGACCATAAGTCAGTGTGTGTCCAGGTGGCCAAGAAGGCCAGTGGGATCCTGGCCTGTATCAGCATGGTGTGGCCAGCAGGACCAGGGCAGTGATTGTGCCCCTGTACACAGCGCTGGTGAGGCTACACCTCGAATCCTGTCTCCAGTTCATGCCCCTGAATTCAGGAAGACCTTGGGGTGCTGGAGTGAGTCCAGAGAAGGAAAAGGATCTGGAACAAGTCCTATAAGGAGCAGCTGAGGGAGCTGGGATTGTTTAGCTTGGAGAAAAGGAGTCTCAGGGAAGATCTTACTGCTCTCTACAAACACCTGAAAGGAGATGTAGCCAGGCGGGGGTCGGCCTCTTCTCTTAAGTGACATGACAAGAGGAAATGGCCTCAAGCTGCAGCAGGGAAGGTTTATGCTGGACATTAGGAAGAATTTCTTCACAGAAAGAGTGATTAGACATTAAAATGGGCTTCTCAGGGAGGTGTTGGAATCACTGTCCATGGAGGTGTTTCAGGGTTAAAGACTGGAAGTGGGATTTAGTGCCATGGTCTTGTTGACACAATGGTGTTTGGTCATAGGTTGGACTGAATTATCTCAGAGATCTTTTCCAATCTGGTTTATTCTGTGATCTTAAGGCATCTTGAGGAGATATTAAGGGTCAAGAAATTCTGCCTAGGGCAGACATAGTGTAGGAAGCCCTGGCTTTTCCTATTATTCACATCTTCTCCTTTTGTTTTGTGCAAGGATGACATAAGGCATAGGCCTAGTATCTGCTATCCTTCTTCCATCATCCACCTTCCCTTCCCTCTATGGATCCTTCTGAAGGCAATTGTTCATATTTTTGCTATCTGAAATCTGGGTCATTTGTTTACAATTGGCTGGCATTTTCTGTGCCTGCAGTTTTGCTCAATTTTTAATTATTTTGTGCTATTTAATTTCATATTATGTTGGACAAAGCAATTTCAAATATTGCACAATACTCTGAAAATCAAATTTCTAGCACTAATAGCTCTAAGGTAGATTGTTGCTTATATGAAGAAAAGTTTTATCAAAGAGGGAAGAAGCAAGGAAAGCTTTTGCACATGAAACTTTTGCTACATTTTTCTACTGAAATGTAGGATGGGTAGAATTTTTGCAGCGCTGTTGTGAGATCTAGATTCTGTTAATCTAGCTAACTGTGATATCACCATGGATAGGAGTTTTCCATGCTGGAACTCAGGCAATGGTACTAATTTCCTAACACCTTACCTTTCTCTCCTGAAATCAGGTCACTCTGTTGTTATCTCTGATCTTCAAGTGGGAAAGTTTGATTGTTTGACCCAACCAAATGAGATTGCAGTGAATAAAACAGAGTTCTCCTATGGAGATACTGACAAGGTCAGATGAAGGCAAGCATAATGTAGATTAAATCAGATCCCTTAGTCTCAAAGTATGCTTCACTCTTAAAACTTCCTTGCTCACCTACTTCTTTGCCCTCATAGAACAACTGCTTGCTGAGGCATTTGGATAAGGACTTAGTACTTGCATGTGCATGCCACAGGGAGCTATAATATTGGGGGTTTATTTCTTTTAAGCTGGATGTAAGAGTCTTTGAATTAAATTTCTAGCATAGAAGAAGGAAGAGTGATTTATTTCCTGCATTTGTATTAGAGCTTTTACTATTTTTTTCTTACTCTTAGTTTTATGCAGCCTCTCTTTCCCCTATAAATTATTGATTTTTAGACAAATAACTGCTCCACTGCCAGAAGTTAAGTGTCTTTTTCTGCCAGACATATGAGCTGGCCCTCAGCTTGAGCTTTGAGATTCACTTAAGTAGAATTTATGCAGAATAGAATTGATTAGCCCTCTTTGCATGACTACTTGCCCATGTGGGTTAAATACACAGAGAGTAAACTTTGAAACACATGTGTGTATAGAAACAAAAAAAAAAACAACCAAAAAACCCAAAAAACAAACAAACAAAAAATCATCCAAATGCCTTAGCAACTGCCTTTTCCATTAAAACCCCTGCTCCCTGTTGGAGGCTTGGTTGCCTCAATTCAAGTTTCCTGGGGAGCATGCAGATCTCTGAGCAGAGCCTGCTCTTCACTGTCAGTGTCGCAGGTCGAGTAGCAGTGGTTTGCAGAAGTGAAAAACCCAGAGGGAAGATGAAAAGCAGGGAACCATTAGGGTTAGAGTGACAGGTGGACAAAACTACAGTGACTCCTCTCATATTGCTCCTGTATTTCAGTAGGATATTGCGCACATTTCAGCTTTCACTGTGGGTGAATCTGGGTCAGGTGGAAAGTGCTCTGTTCAGAATAAGGCTCCTCACTCAAAGAGAAAGGAAACAGTATTAAAAGCACAGGCTCACTCACATGTGTGACAGCTGTGGGTAACTGGGAAGATTTCTGATAAGATAGTTTTATTTTACAGCTCACCTGTCAAGGTGTATGTGTAGAGTGAGTAATGCTAGATGCAGAAAGTTTTCAATGCTCTAAAAGTGGAGGAGGGGATGTAGAATAAATGTGGATACAGATGGGTGAAACAGAGAAAGCAAAGAAAAGAAAAGAAAAGTACCCTACCTACAGACTGGGCTGCCTAGAGCCAATTCTTCAGTGGAAATATAATTATGTTGAGGAGTAGAGGAGGTTTTTTAAATCCACCTCCACCTTAGATAAATTAGAGAAGTTTCTATCTAGTAAAATTTTTCCTTTCAATGTTTGGTTTGAATGTGAGAATTTTCTTCAACACTTGATCACTTCCAAACTTAAAGTTTCATTTTATCTGCTTTCAGAGGTGTTGCTTACTCAAGGATTTTGTGGGAGCAGCCTCATGTGCAAAGCCCATCTTCATCTCTCTTGTATATTCATTTAAGCTCCTCTTTGGAATTGATATGAAACATAATTTTCCAGTCTTTCCTGGTTGTGGTACTTGTGGGACCTTGTATCATGTTTGGTGTTTGTTCTATGTGTCTCCCAGAGTACGGCTCCACAGACGCTGTGCTGATGCAACATGCATGTCTTCATCATTTCAAGCAGTGAAATTCACTTCTGTTTTGACGTTCTGTTGCAATGATTTGTATTAGCTCAGAGTTCTGCTCATGAGACATTATCTGAATACTGCAGTTGTGTTTGAGTAGTTTCTCTTAGATCAGGGTGTGAGTTCAGAGTGCAGGTGTCATGAATGAGTGAAGATAAGTTGAAATCCACTTTCTGCCTTATTTTTTGGTTGCTTCTTCATGTGCCATTTAAGACAGTAAATTGGCTCAAACTTGGAAATTATTTGTGTAGATGACTTCTATTAATATTCAGTTTTCAGTGGCATCTTTGAAACAACTCTTCCTTTTATAAATTACCGCTCTTGTTGACAACAGACTGTTACTTTGAGATATATTAAATCTCTGCAGCTGCCAGAGACTTGAGTTGGATATCAGCATGTGCTCAAAGGGTCACAGAGATGCAAAAATATTTTTCATCTTGGAAAGCCTACTGAACCATTGGCAGGGGAGAACAGGGATTCATTTTCTTATTCCTGTGGAAACGTTATCATTCCAGCAGTGGAGGGAAAACAGATCTCAGTTGGTTTTAGTGCTAGATTTTTATTTCTTAAATACAATGGTGATATAGTCATGCATGATCAGCACCTTTGATTAACATTTCCTCCCACTATATTGCCGGACCCTTTGTCTTCATCTGCATGGTGATGCTTGTGACCTAGTAACAAAAAAGAGGAAAGCTGTGCTCTCTTCATCTCCAGGAGGATAATTGCCAGCTGACTTTCAACTCTTTCATCAGCTTTCATCATCAGTGTTAATTTGATGTGTTCCATATACAGCCTCTGAAACTGCCCCTTGCTCTCTCATGCTTGACAACACTTTGCTAAGCAACTTCCAACACAGCTGTCACTTGAGAGTTCTGCTCAGCACACTTGGTTGAATTGCTTGCATTTCATCTGCTGTATATTGTGGGAGAATTTGAGGCTGTATTTTACAGTTCAAGGAAATGGAGTCCAAGAATGACTCTTAGCAGAGATAGGATTCATCTCATCTGATGATGGCCTTCTAAAACTGGGCATGCAGCTAGACCTAGTTATATGAATTGTCCTGTACCTTCACTGGCAAGGCCTGAGATTAGGTTATTTATGTTATCTACCTTCCTACAAGCCTACCTCTTTCCATGCTCAAGTTCCTCTAATCACATAATGATTTTTTCCATGGTGCTTTAGTGTGAATATGCAAATACCTCAATTGTCCATTGGTATCTACAAGTTCAGGTAAAAAACTATAATTCTCTGGGTTTTCAAAGTGTTTGTCACTTTGAAAGATACAGTCTAAAGTCCTTTTTCAGCTGTCACCAAAGTCTGCAGAAATAAAAGGAAACTGCACACAAAAGATCAGAAGGTAATGTAAAATGGATATGGAATAAAAAGAAGGAAGTGCATGAAGAGACTAAAGGGCATGGCTGAAGGAGGGTAAAGGAAGAGAGCAAACTTCCTCCCACATCTGTCTTTTAAGATTTCAATATTTAATTAAACACTGAGTATAATAACCTGTAATAACCGTATCTCAGGCTAATAAAGTCCTTGTCCTTCAGCCACAGAATCTATTAGTCCAGATTTTGCATATTACCTTATAAATAAATGGTACCCTCAAGTTATTATTATAATTGGGTTCTTGAGTTGGTAATTTCCACTATGGAAAAATGAACAGCAGTGTGTTCAGCTAAGTCCAACAGCTACAAAGCAAGGCAGAATGAGTGAGACGATTAGTACTTTTCAATATGAAAATGTCCAGGTGGATGTTGTGTCTGTGTATAATGCTTTCAGATGTTCAGAGTCAAGCATCTTTTTTCAAAGATACTGGAGAACATTTATTCCAGTTGAAATGTTGATCTAATGTGTGGTTTGTTCTGGCCCTATTTCTCTGAAAACCCTCCAGGTACTTCTGTGTCTTGGGATTGGCATAGTCTTAGGTTTTAGGGCTTAAGGGTACTGCTTGAAGTAAACAGAATGAACACTTAGTCTCTTTTCTAGTTTCTCTGTCTAGTTTGCCTATCTCATTATTTATTATGGGTATGGCAGTATAATAAAATACCTTCTCTTAAAATGATGCATTTCTTGTATATACATCAATGTTGCTGAGGTCATATATTAACTATGATGAACATCCTTCCTCAAAGTCTTGGCGAAAGCTGGAATTTTTCTAGTCATGTCTGTGTAGAACAATTGAATTTTGGTATTTATTCAAGTGGTTTGCTGCATGTTTTCAAATAATAAATATACATTTAATGCCCACTACCCAGGAAGAATATTGACTTTCAACAATTTAGCATCATAAGTACTGAGTGCTGTGAAATTGTTTCTTCTCTGTGGTGATATTTTTTTCTGGGTTTAAAAATGTAAAAAAGACAAGAAACCTAAAATTTCAAACATAATTATACTACAATAGAATGTAATTTTTGCTTGATTGCATGACAGGATGTAATCTCAGTTCTTTTTGACCCAATATTACTACTCTTAACCAGGAGTCCTGGCACTGCAAGAAGTATGTTGATTCCTTTTCAAATCATGATACTGGGGATGTGTGGTTTTATGTTTCTTTCATATCCCTAAGTGTTTGAGATTGAAGCTGTAGAGATTATTCATTTACTTTGCACATAACATAGCACAGTATAGCGGGGAAAAAACCAAATTCTTAAAAGCGTGAAAGCCTCAATAAATTCCATAAATAATAATTTGGTTGAGCAAACAATGAATATTTAAGAAAAATCCCCTAGCTACAATATTTAAATACAGTAAATGAAGACTGTGTTCCACTAAGGTCGTGCTGTTGTCAACATTAAAGTGACTTTGCTAAACTTTTTTGCTAAACTTATCAGGCATGTGAAAGAGGATCATCCCTTTACTCAGACTTACTTGAATGTGAACAATTGCACACAATATCCTGTGTCTTAATCTTCAAAACTTTTCCATGCACATGTGCGCTATCCATAATTTTTTCCATGTCTGAAATCTGTCTCTTGAGGTTGTAGGAACTCTCACAGATACTGTGCTGTGTTGTAGAAGTATTACCAGCTATCTCACAGTTACTCAAAGGTTGTTTGCTAATTATTGAATATAAACAGTAAATGTAACATGGGTAATTTAAATCCATTCTTATAGTCAAAGGCAGTAAATTCTATAGATTTTTTTTCATTGTTTTCAATAGTAGAAAGAAATCCAGAAGGATATCTGCTTATTTCTCAGTTCTGGAAGCTTACATTTTCTCATACATTGAATTACAGATCTCCCTTGCTTATAACTTTCAAGCAGATAAAGCATATTTTGTTCCTACAAGATTCCCATCTTTCTTTGCTGTTGCATACAACATGTTGGTGTATCTCTCCTGCCATCTGCTCTTTTATAATTTCTTTCTTCATTTCTTGCCAAACTGATGGAGAACCAAAGTCTTTTTTGGTGACAATTTGGAGTATTTTTCTTCTAGGATAATTTTATAGCTTATGTAAATAAGGGACTAATCTACTTGTCTGACAATTACATCTGCATACAACTCTGCATACCTACTCCATCAATGATCCATATAATATTCTATTATATCCCTGACTT
The DNA here is from genome assembly GCF_000277835.1 of Geospiza fortis. Taxonomy (NCBI): domain Eukaryota; kingdom Metazoa; phylum Chordata; class Aves; order Passeriformes; family Thraupidae; genus Geospiza; species Geospiza fortis. Next base: position 3,255,032 of record NW_005054363.1, read on the forward strand.
TTAGGTTCATGAAACATATACTTGCCAAGAAATTTTCAGATGTCTCTATCAGGCACTTCATAAATTGCTGGTTGCTAAAAATCAAGAATAATCTAAAATGATTATACTTTAATCAATAATTTAATGCTGTTTGTTTGCTGTTGGTCAAAACTCTATGAGACTTTCTTTTGCAGAATACACTAAGTTGCAAGTTAGTTCTTATGTATAAACTCAGCCTACAGGCAAAGGGAACACTGTAAAATTTATCTTCTGCCAAGACATAACCTGATTCTACATTTCTTCTGCCAGTTTGTGGTGTTATTGACTGAGTGAGATCATTGCTCCTTGCAGCACCAAGCATTCTACAAAAGTGTTTCTGTTTGCCTATGCAAGAATAATTTAGCAAGTCTATGAATCCCTGAAGATGAAATTACTTTGTTCGCATTCAGAAAGGTCTATAAGCAGTGCAAATTCCACTCCCAGCCTCAAGTTGCTTAATTGCAGATGCTGCACTTCTCACCTTGGCCAGTCTTGTGTCCATTTGAGAGCATTCAGCACTGGCTCATTTTGTACTGGCACAATTCTGTCAAATATGTGGGAACCCGTGAGGTTGTGCCCTGGGGCACAGCTGGAATAGACTCTTGGATGCACACCTGTGTGCCAAGGGATGTGATGGATGAGCCTCTCCTTGTGTAGCAGCAGAGAACTGAGCTCTAGCACCAAGGTGTCACAGTTCTCTGCTCGAGGACCCTATGAACTCGATGCAGTTAATTGGAGGGTCCCAGGCCTGGCGGCAACTTTGCACAAGCACCTGCTGCTGATGGCACCCCTGATGTGATCTGCTGGTGCCCTGGTATGTGGCAGTGTTCCCTGCTATGCCTGCCTGCTGACACCATCCAGGGAATGGCATCTCTGCTGCTGCCACAAAACATTTTCACAAATTCTTTTCAAGGCAAGGGTGAAAATGCATCTTATGGTCCATGCAATTTCTTGTGCTTGTGGGGTACTTCCAAGTAAAAACTGGATTGAAATATGGAAGAACTTTGAGCAGCAGATTTTTGCTGTATGTAATCTAAAGCTCAGATCTGACTTTTATTTGAAAGTAGCCTTCTTGAAAGCAGTAGCTGTAGAAGCTTATTTTTATGCACTCACATTAGTGATTATTATTTTTGTCGCCTTCCAAAAGTGGGTTATGTTTGGTCTAGTTTTAGAAATAATAGCTGTAATATATCATAAGTATCACTGAGCTTAAGTGTGTAAAACCAAATACAGTTGAACATTGGGGATGAAAAAAATGAAATATTTATGGAAGCTGAAGTTACAAACTGAAAGAATATTTTGTCATCTATCCACTAGAAGATCCTGCAAAATAGTACTTGGGTAGGCTGACCCTCTGTGGGGTGGTTGGTGTTCCCTGGAGATATAATGGCTACAACTAATCTGTAATATGGCTGAGAAAATTAAATATTGATTTAAGGCTAGGTCTGATGTTTCACAGTGTTATTAAATTCAATTCAGTGGTGTTAATTCTACGTTTCACACTTTCTCAGATGATTACACCATCATTTCAGTTTCCCCAGCAACACGATCCTTGGATTCCTTTTACTCAGAAAATCTTGTGAAAAATTATGAGTAAATAGAGCATATGCACGTGTGCACGCAGAAGCATTTTTATTTTAAAACTGGTCATGTTAGGACTCATTTTTTCTTTGGTTTTCTCATATCAGAATTACTCTCTAATTCCTGACTTATGAATGTCAAAGATTTCTTTCAGTCTTTCTTTACAGTTTTTCACTGTTCACAGACAGTTGGGAGTTGTGCTAAATGGGAAACATGCTTCTAAGCAGATAAAGATGTTAGTAGTATTTTTGTCTTTAAAAGCAATGTTTAAGGTCTGCTTTCTGCCCTGAAACCTCTGACAGCTACAAGATGCCAGCACACATCATTGGCGAATTATGGTTTGGTTTGGCGTCTGTTTGTCCTGTGTGTCCTTTCACAGGCAGGCACAGGAGCAGGCCCCACATCCTTCTCAAAGTCAGCCCAAATGTCATGAATTGGCCAATTCTGCTTTACAGTTATCCCAGTGAACATCAAACTAATTAGGTCATTTAATACTTCAGCCTGCTGGGTTTGCTGTCTGCCAGTGTGAGTGGGGCACAGGCAGCCCAAAGGGCAGCGCTCATTTCAGAGCCTGCTGGTGGCTCCTGCTTCTCCAGGAAGGAGACTGAAGTGAGTGTTGTGAGGAAGAGCTCTGCCTTCCTCCTTGGCTGTGCCCATGGTGCTGATGGTGGCAGGGTGAGGATCATTCCCACGCCGTGCTGCCTTCCTTTGCTCAGAGAGCTATCCTCTGGGCAGGGCAGCTCTTCCTCTCTGTGCTGCATTTGAGTGCTGGTGTCCTTTGCAATTAGCATGACCCTCCTTCTGGCCCTCAAATGCAATAAATATTGGGTCTGCTTTTTCCACTGCAAAGAAATGGAAGTAATATGATGTTGTGGTATTTTTACAGTTGAATCTAAGTGTGTATTTTATCTGCTCCAGGATGTGGTGTGAGGATCCAGAGAGTGCAGAGCCTGCTAGAGTAGCAATTGAAGGCTGCACAGATAGAAGGTGGCAAAACCAATGTATGTCTTCTTTATAACTACATTGTGAGATCTTGGGGGCAAGTTATACCTTGAAATGTCCCTGGACATTGTCATGAAGGCAGTTTTGTGTGATGCCCCAAAACAGAGCCAGGGGAGAGGGAGCCACTCACTGATGGTCCCAAGCTCAGTGCTTGAATTTACTCCCTGGAAAGCAAATGTGCTCTCAGTTCTAACAGGAGGTCAGCCCCTAAACTTACATGCTCCCATAGGCTTTTTCCCCCCTTCTCATAGAGAAACAGGAAAAATAAAATCTTTATTGTGAGAAAGACTCTGGAATCATCTCAGGTTTGCAATACGTGTCTACTAGTGTGAAGGTTTTACTTCCACCAGTGTTGCAAGATTTATCTGTTTCTGTAATTCCAAAAGGCAATATAAATTTTGAAAATAGATTTCCCAATCTCTGAAAGCAATTGTTGTCTTGAAAGTGGAGACAACCTTGAATGAAATATATGTGAGGGACAGAGTGAGGGAGAGACAGAACTTCATCTTGCAATTCTGGCTTCTGCTGTGTGATCTACAGAGATAAGAGTGAAGTGAGAAAAAAAATGTATTGTTCTTGCTAAATTAGTCCCACAATACTTCTGAGCAAAAATTACTGACTGAACCACATATTTTGGTAAAGAATAGGTAGTGTTTTGTTTTGACTAATTTTATGTTCACTGGGAGCTGAAATGAGCCCATATGTTTGATGTGTTGTAATAACCTTCTCTTAAAATCTAAGGAATTGATGTTGGATTAAAACACTGTGCTTAAAGAGAGACATAAATATTTAAGAGAGTGATACTTTAAAAGAGACAGAGAAATTAAAATAGCAACCATTAGAAAAACTGTTACAATGTTAAAAGACCCAATTGAACATGTCAGCTGATCTTTTAAATATGGAATGTTAATAAGGCCATCCTGTTATGATGATTGCATATTATTATGAATGGTATCTGGGTATAAAGAATCCAGTCATACAAGCAAATGTATTTTTAAAAACTACCAGAAATTGCTACGAAGAGAGATGTTCTATAATAAATCTTTAATACAGTATTCACACATTTGTCCCTGTTTTTAAAACACTGCTTTCTATTCGTAGCCCTCTGGATTCACAGTCATTAATATTTGGTATTTTCACAGAGTTCCTTTTGAAAACAAGAAACACATCTCTTAAAGGTTTTGTTTTCCACCATGATTTTCCTTTCATCTGATGTAAATCTGTACTTTTTTTTCACCCGGTCTCATCTGTATCTATCACTGACTTGACAGAACAGTGGGTTGAACATCCTAGCTCAGCTGTATTACACTGTAGTTCATGTAGCAGAGAGCCATCAGCATGTCCAGACACACTGAGCTGTCATAAATCTCACTCCTAGCCTGGCTACCCTTCTTAGAGCAGCTCCTTAGCCCAGCTTCTTCAGTTTGTTTCTATGATACAGAAATGCTCAGGTATCACTTCCTGTAAGGAAAATAACCACCCCAGATATAGGTAAATTGCTGGTGTTAAGCAGCAGATATCAGACTATAAAGAACCTTTAGCAAAATGGGTCTCCGGGTGGATGTCTGCTGGATACCTGTTTTTCATCATTTATATACACATATTTTCTGACAATATTTCCCAATATCTGTTTGGAGTTTTTTAGTTGTCAAAGACAAAAAACAGGGGAAAGAGAAGACTTCAATTTATTAATAACACAGTAGTTTTTGAAGCTGGAGTTTCTATTTGAAAGCACTGGAGGGAAGGTGGAATAAAAAGGGCAGAAGTCATCTGTCCCCAGATGGACACCAAGTGTTAGGACCAAGATGGGGTTGGCTATTTATCATGTCTACACAGCCCTGGTAGATGTGACAGGTAAGATCCAAGGGGAACCCTTGTCCTTCTGGAGATGCAGATGCAGTGCAGGTGTATTGCAAATGGTGCTTTGTTTGGGCAGCTAAATCAGGCCCCAGCAGCACAGGATTGCTCTAAGTATTTTCTCCTCTCATTCCAGGTTGAAAAGCAGCACTAATGAGACTGAGACTGCTACTTCTCTCTCGCTCTTTTTCTCTCTCTCCTTACTAATGGAGCCACTAATGGTGGTTTTAGTCCTGCAGTAATTATTACTGTGACCTGAAGCACAAGCTCATTGAGTGGAGTCAACTGGTAATGACTTTCAGTCACAAGTGATTTGAATGATTTTGAACCAGTGACCCAGCTGCTGAGGTGAAAGTTGCTATAATTATTCCTCTGAGCAATTTTATTTCCTCTGGATTAGTTTATTTTACTATTCTTCTCACAGTTTAATGAAAGAAACAAGAGTTGCATGTCTGAAGGCAAGTCTAAATGGATAGTTATTTAATCTCCCCACCTGTGTCTACACATGAAATGGAGATGTTTGAGCTAACAGAGATCTGAGACAGTGAATCATTTACTGCAGCACTACATGCAGCTGAGCACTTCCCACTACTGAATGTGTGCCCAGATCTGCTCTGCTGAGGTCTATGAGAAGTTCAGCTCCAATGTTGCCACTCACTATTGCAGGTTTTTGCTAGCTCAGGTGTCTCTTCACTATGCTCTCTTTCCCTGTGTAGCTGCACTGGTTGTAATTTTGCCTGTGCTATCCTATGTCATGAGCCCTGCCCTGTTTTGGACTCCTTCATTTTAGTAATGTACCAGGCCCTTCTGCACAAGATGCAGACTTCTCCTGTTGCCTGGAGCCACCTCTGACAGCCTGGTGTCACCTCTCACTTGATTGGTTTTGATTGACAAGTCACTTGTCAGTCTGACAATGACCATGGTGTTTGTGTCTATGTGTCTGTGGATCTCTGTGAGGACAGTGCTCAAACACTGAGGACTGCAAATGTGAACTCGCTCCAAGATACCTCTTTTTCAAAGATGGGTAAGGCTAGAATTGTAAAGTTGCAGGATTTTCTTCTAGAAATGCATTATTCTAAAAAGGTTTGGGCAAGATTTTAACACTCACAAGGCTGTTTTATTCCCCTTTTCTTTCATCACCTGCAGACAGCACTGGCTAAGAGGTACAGGCTGAAAATTTTGTAGATGTTAGGAATTTCACACACAGATAGATGTTCTTTCCCATTGATGGACCATCAGCTTCTGTCAGCATTACCTTCCATTTGGAAGGTATGGCTTCTTTCTGGCTTAAGAAATTCCTTTTGACACCCTTTCTGGCTTATGAAGCTGTACAACTGCTTGTAATGCATTGTCCTGGATTTCAGAGGAATTTCTCATTGTTCATTGAAATAGCTTTTAAAGCACTGGTGTCAGAACCCGTTCATGGAATTTTTAGCTCTGCTAGATTGTACAGGTTTTTCAGGTAAAGCACTGGCATTGCAAATGTAGATTCAAATTTAAATTACATTATGTTTATTTGGATGCTTCATTATATTGCTTTGCTTTTTTATTAAATTCAATAATATCTTTGGGTATAGCTTTGGCTCTTTTTTAAAAAAAATATTTTTTACGGTTGGGTGAGCAGACTGATGCATTTAACAAAAAGTGAACTTTAACCACTTGCCAACATGAACAATGAGGGTGTTAATGAGGTCAGATCTGCCAACAGCAAAACTGTGGAACCTCAAAAATGTTGTCCAAACCAGTGAACCAGTTTTGTAGTTTATGTTAAACAAAGCAGTGAATCAGACAAATAAAATGGGATGTGAAACAGAAACTGGAGACCAGGGTTCTTCCACTGGGGCTGAGAATCATGCCCCCTTTTTCACTGTCTTTGTCCGGGTAAGTTTGAGGGTTTCTTTCTATGCAGCACAACATCTCCAGTGGTAGAAATGAGGAAATGTTACTATTTATTTCCACAGATCAAAATAATCTGTAGAATTTTGGATGAAGCCTAAAGCACAAGTCATATGGAGTTCCTCTATTCAAAACATCTGCTGTTGAACAAGAGGATGGATGTGAGCTGTTACTTCATATGCTAAATGAGTGTCCAGAAAAGACTAGTAGTTTGAAAATTAATGCCACAGATCAAATTTGTTTTAATTTTTATATTGTATATTTTTTGGTTGTATTGGACTAAAAAGATGTCCTTCATTCAATCTGCTGCCTTTTGGTACTGCACTTGGTATCTTTTCAAATGGAATAATTAAATTTACACACGTACCTATTTAAGACTGGCTTTCTTGGATTCCAGCTGTATTCTGCACTACCTCATCTCTTAAAAACCTTGTGTCTTAAATAATTCAGCAAGGATCAGTAGATTTTTTTTTGCTGCAAGTGGAGACAGTGCATAGGTGTTGACCAATTGAAACAGGTTACTCACTGAAAAATTATGTATGGAATTTTCTACCTCCAGAAGATACACTCCAAATGTCTATGTTTTTAGGATTCTGTTTGAATATCATGTTGTGAAGGACTCCTGATATCTATATATATTTTTTTCCAGGATGAAGGATAGTCTGAAGTGAAAGACACCAAATGCCATGTACTTTACAGAGCTTATTCCTGTTGCATGTCTTGCCATCTAGTCTATGGCAGCCTTGAAGTCTGTGAAGTCTAGAAGTGTAGTTTGTGAAATAGCCTACAGCCCAGAAATCCGTGAAAGTGATCCATAAAAAAAAGTGTGGAATCTTGAGATTACCAAATTTTTATTTAATCGGTAATAAATTCCTTGTGTTTTTATATATTGGGAAAATTAATTTGAGTAAATTGAACATTGTTCATTTTTCATGTAAATGATATGGTCTGAGGAATTTTGTCTGGGTATTAAAAAAGCAGTAGTTGACTTCTGTTTCATTAACATCAGGAGCATTTTATTATTTTCTTTTACTTTTTCTTTCCAGCAAAGGTATTTGAAACACCCAAGTGCCACAGAAATGTAACCAACATTTCAGGTGCCACAGAGTTTTTGAATCAATTTCCTGGCTTTGAAGTTCTGATTTCATATTGGTGTAATTGTGCGTGTATATATGTGTGTGCCAGTTGATGCAGACTAGAGACAGTACATTTCAGAAATAGAGGATATTTGTCCTTCTTCCACCAATAGCTGGGAACAATTAGTATTTACTTAATTTACTCCATTATTGTAGCAAAGGTGTGGCTGCTATAAGAATGCATGGAAGGATGGCAGAAAGGAGGGGGACAGAGGTGGTAGGAGAATTTGACTAAGGAAATTTGAAAGCCAAGGGAAAGTTTGGAGGTAAAGTATAAAGTGGGAAAGATATTGATGATAAATTTGCAAACTTTTATTTTGTATGAGAAGCTGAGTACTGAAACATTAAACTTTTTATTTTATACTGCAATTGAATTTTGGGAATTTTTCAGTTCTTATATTTACATAAATATTTTTAAAACCAAAACTTTTAATATTTTGCAGAAAGTATATCAGGAACAATTTCTGCAATGATTTCTTCATGCAGAGTTATTTTACAATTTAATTGTTTCCATGCCTGTGAATTAAGTAGGCCAAGATTCTTCCCAGAGGGGATTTTTATTGTGAATCTGACTACCTAATCCATTTTAAATTGGCAGTTTATAACTGACACTTCATTAAATTGCAACTTCTGCATGCTGCTACAGTTGGTGCTTCAAGTTGGTTAGCTGGGACCTGATCCTGTATCCTTGCTTACACAAGTAAAAACAGGTATCATCATTCACTGCATAAATGAGGTCTCCAGTCTACAGAAAAATATATTTTGATTAGTTCAATAATTGTCTGTAAATATTGCTGGTCTTTTATATGTGACTCTGCTTTTGGATTTAACTGTATAATTCTGCACATGTATTAGTCCTTCATTAACAGTCACAATAAGTTGTGCAGCTGGTGTGAGATAATTGCATCTGTGGGGCATAGCAACATGCAAGATAGATATGCCAATTCCCTGAGGTTGTGATTAGTCTATAGGAACCATTCTCCCTTGAGTCTTTTGGAATTAGCCTAAATCTTTCTTATAGGAAAGACTCAGCATAATGAAAAATTTGTAGTTTCAGTTCAAAATCTTAAAAAAAGTTAGGTGACAAAGGAGGTGGGGGAGAAGGCAAAATAATTTAACTGCTTACATGCCACACTACACTTCCTTGTGCCAGAAAGTAGAACAAAGAAAAATTGTTTAAATGAAACATCTAGTGACTTCTGCTAAGGAAGCCATGTGCCTACAAATGTGCCTCTATGGCTTTGAGAGTCTTGCTAGCAACCTGCCACTCAAGTTCCTCCATCTAAAGATGGGGCATTCTGACAGGCTAATGTAGAAGAACAATATTCATTTGGTGTCAGTGGAAACGCACAGAGGGAAGTCAGTGTTCTTCAGAGTAATTTCCTGAGTTCAGACATATTTCTTATTACTGTGGGTTAGGCTGTGACCCTCATGGATACAGTTTTTATGCAGGACCCATGCCACTGATCCAGATAGACTTACAAATTCTTTACACCAATGTAGCTGTCAGTGGTGATGCACAATTATGGACAAGTTAAAATAGTCTGACAGACCAGACTGCACTGAAAGACAATGTGAAGATACTTCCTGGGTTCACTTATTTAGGTTTACTGATGATATTGATGACTGAGGACACTCTAGCTCAGAGGATGACTCCACTTCCATCAAATTATCAAATATATGTGTTCTCTGTATGACATCTGGCAAAATGTATGTTCTAGTCATATACAACAGCTGAGTTCCCTATTTTGCAGCAGTGAAAAAATTAAAAGCACTGAAAACCAAGAATAAGCAAGGTAATGAGGTCTGCCCTTGTAGTTTTAGTAAACAGAGGTCTACAGCAGGATATTTTCTTTGTAATTTTCTGAATGTGCTGGGGTATTTGCCAAAGCTAATGCTTTTTTTTTTTTAGGAGCTATAAGAATCTTTTAATTAAATGTTCAGGTGCCAAAAAATTAGAGCAGAAATGCTCTTTCCTTCCAGATTTTACAATGAAGACAGAGAAGAGTCTCATTAATATTACAGAAGGAGTGAAAACTTCTTGAAGGCAGAGATGAAACTTTGCCTAGCAAATAAAATAATTCCTGAGAGTACATGAAGCATTTGAATCTTTGAGAAAGTTCTTCATTATTAGGGGAATTTTTGTAGGCAGAGTACTTGGCATCATCCACATTGCAGGCATATGCTTTACAATTCATAAAGTCATGTATAAGTCAAGAAAAATATTACCACTTATTTAATCCTTCTACAACTCCAGAAGTAAGTGTCAGATTTGTTGAAAAATATTGATTTTTTTTACAGTCTGTTGAAGGATTGATTCTCACTTTTCTCTGTCTCAGGAAGAATGTTGCGCCAGAAAGTCACATTTGTACCAGGGGTCAAAGCAAACAAACAGAAGCACAGTTTATGCTTGATAATGTAGTCAGGTCAACTGTGTTTGAAGCCCCTTCAGCTGCAGCAGTTGTTGACAACCTTCACAACTAAATCAAGCTGTATTTCTTTCGTTTATTTTCTTTGGAACCATTCATACATAAACGGCTCTGAAAAACAGAGCTTCAAATGGGAAGTTTCCCTCTTGACTTCCAAGCTGACTTGTGTGAAATCTGACCTTTTGAACTCACGCTTCATTACCTTGGAGGTGCATGAAGGCAAATCACTGAAAGTTTAGGCAGGCACTAGTTTATTCCACAATATATCTCTCATAAACTTCTCACACAACGCACAAAAATTCCCAGAACTGCACAAAAGATTCCAGTCAGCGGGAGCTGTTTGACTCAGACGCTATTTTGAGAGGTGGGAGCTGTTGACCTGATATTTAATTGTTTTCTCATGTGCAGACAGCTTCAGTTTCAACATATATTCACTAGAGGCTCAAAAAATACCATGTTCTTTACTTCCAAAATATCTAGTTCTCCATTGCTCTTGAGGAATTTCATTCTATTATGTCTATGGTATTTTTTTATCCCTGGTTTCCTGATGATGTTATAAAGCAATCTCATATTTGTTTCTTGTGAAATTACTTTACAAACTTGGTCTTTTGACTTTTCACACATCATTTCACAAAAGCACAGCATAGATTTTAACTTCTCTCAGCATAAATGTCAATGCTTCATGTTTGTCTTACTGAAATGAGCATTTGCAGTTGAGGAAATAGAGAAAGAAATGGAAATTATAATAACAGCTACACAGATGGCTTGATACTGTGTGGTACCCACCACCACACTTTTAACACCCAGTTTTATCCTCTACTGGTTACTTGCTCTGGGAATGACTGGCAATTTAGCTTTGCCTAAAAGTTTTCCCTTCTCGGTTACACAAAAAAAAAGATTATGAAGTTAATTTTCTACTCGGTCTACACAACCACACGCCTGCATAGTGTTTTTCTATCTGTTAAAAAATGTAGTAAAATGTATTATCTTCTCCTTGAGGCAGCAGTAGAGGGAAGTCACTTTATTAGGTGCTTTGAAAGTAGGTAGCTGGAACTGTAAATTGTTCCTTTCCAAATTCTAAGATAGTTCAGTGCCAGAGTTTTTAGGACATTTCATATATGTTTATTCCTCTTATTTCTTATGCTTATTCCTGTTAAGGATGTCTTTTTCTTGTCATTTGCCAAATTTGTTCATCACTGATACTGATTTATCTGTGTAGAAACCTCTATGAATAGGGGCAAGAATGACAAAATCTGGCCTGCAGTAAAGAACAGGTTATTCAGAATTAAAAAAAAAATCAAGTGGTAAAACCAAGCAGACACTGAGTGTCATTTGCCCTGACAATTGAACATTCAGGCATGAATTATTTATGTCAACCTCATGCAAAATCCTGAGGAACTTGTTATATAACATTAGCTATTTCATTAGCAGTCCGAAGTTTGAGCCTGGTGTATAATGCCCATGATAGCTGAACAGCCTCTTCACAACTGAATGTTTATTTGGAAAGTGAAAAGCTTGTTAAAACCTCAGAATAAAATAATGCAAACTTTTTGTTATGGATTTTAAAGTCATGATGGTTAACAAATAATTTACCATGTTAATATGTTAGTAATTCCTATCTGAATAGGTCTGGCTCAATAATTGTTGCAAGACATCATTCATTTGTATTGCTCCAGAGAACATACACTGTCTGAATTATCTTCATTAATTCCTTTCCACTTCACACATAAATATGGTACTTGACATGCTGTCCTTGGTGATGTATAATAGCAATTTGCTTCTGACCTCAAGGTCACTTTCTTTTTGTGTGTGCTACAAGCTGAGATTTTGGGAAGCGTGTATGAATGCTTATAGTAGAGCTGGTGCTCTCTAATAACCCCTCTTGCTACGTGATAAACACTTAATTACTTCTCAGGTGATCTGGTATTCTGAAGATACAGACCTTTTAAAGTTGTGTTTGCTGTGTCTCATGTATGCCAAACTTTATTTCATGGATTGGAAGGAGATATTTACCTACTTCCTTCCTTATATACCAAAGCACTTCATACTGAGTTTGGTCTACTGTTGGCAGACTTAAAAATTTTTATTACTGTTTACAACTTATTTCCAAGACCAAGTAGGCTCAGACTAAGGATCTGCTTGAGAGAAGGCAACTGAAGCCTCTCCACTGGGAAGACACTTCCTTATCATAACATTTGGTTTACTATAACTATTGTAATTAAAAGTAGGACTATGGTATACAGCTTTTAACCCATTACTCACAATTCAGTAAATGCTGTAAGATCCACACATGAATTTGAAAGCTAAAGAGTTTTAAAAGCATGATAGAGAGAAAAAATAAGATCTATCATGGGGCCTGGAGTGGTGGCTGGCAGGCCTGTCCCAAAGGACATTCTAGATACAAAGAAGAAAGAGGTTAGAGGTGATTGTTCCCTTTCCCCAAGGCTGGCCTGTACACATGCTGGTTGCAATTTCTACCTATCCAGAAGAAAAAAGAAACAAGCAAGGCAACTCTCTGATGGGAAAATTCAAAGAGCAAGGGACAGTGGGTGATGTTATTAATTATTTGATTGTACCAATATTAAAAATGTTAAGAAGCAGGAAAAGATATTTTTTTGCTGAGTCATGTGCATTGGCATGTGAGTTTGCTCTGTTTAGAGGTGGAGCTGGAGTTATAGACAGTAGTTCCTAGAGGTGTCAAAGGAAAAAAAAAGCTAAATTAGTAGGCTTCAACAACAGCCTCCAAAAACCTCCTAAAAATTTTTTTTTGGTGTAGGTCACTATGACCTGTTAATCAGCTCTCTGCTTCAGTTTTGCAGTTACTCTCTGTCATCCACTCGTCACATGTGCGAATGACACTTCCTTAGCCCTTCTGATGGTTTTCCATAAGCATTTGGAGCAAGGGACTGATGATTTGTCTAAATTTCTGAAAAGTAAGTCTTCTGTCATCTGAGAGTGTCTTTCTAAGGATCAGCTTCCAGCTGGAGCACTCAGGGCACAGAGAAAGTGCACTGTTAAGAAGTGTGACCTCAGCAGACATGCATCTGGCATCCACTTCTGTAGGCTTTTCTTTATAGTTGCACTAATTAAAATTTGTGTGATTTGAAAGGTTTTAAGCTATGAACCCCCCCACTTTTTATGTGCATTTCAAGCCTTTTGTGTTTTCAGATGTTTTCTAAACTGTCTCATCTCAAGCATATGACTAATGTATGACAGAGGGAAGAGATTATATACCCTTTTCTGTAATCAAGGTTAAGTACCTGAAATGGGGGAACACAACTATTAGACTCAAACTTTTCATTCAAGACATTTCATTTCAGCTTTTATAAAACTAGGGTCAAGATAGAACCTGAAGAACAGATGATGCATGCAGCCTCTAGCCTGTTTTAAAGATGAATATGAGAAGAAACAGGTATCTTTAGGAATTTAAGAATGATAAGCCATATTGATTAAAAAAATGTAGAAAGAGCAGAAGTAGTAAGTGCAACAGTCTGTGACTGCTTTCCACCCTCATGGTTCTGATTTACCTTGAGCAACAGATTTACATTTGTTGCTTATTTGGAAATTTCTAAAAAAAATGGAGAGCAACAGAAAACGGGAGTGTGAAATTCAAAAGAACAGCACAGAAACAGTATGGTGGTAAGAAAGAAAGTAGTGGGGCTTTTTCAAACTGCTCATTCACCAGCAAGGAGTTCTGATCAGGAAGCTGGAGAAGGTTATTTGCTTCTGCCTTTTAATTCTTCTTTTTCTTTCACTCTGGATTTGCATCTCTCTTGACATTTAAAATCAAAACTGTCTGGCAAATTCAAGCAAAATTCAAGGATTACTTGCTCTATAAAAAATGTGTTTTTTGGCAAAACTGTTTGAAGAGAGAAAAAAAAATTTCCTATGCTCCAGCTCTTAACTGTGCTGCAGCAGATAACAAGAGAGCATAAGTAACTGGTTGTGTATAAATTATATACTATGTGAATCTGTGTTACGTGCAACTATAGGAGCAGGCACCACAACAGAAGTATATTTTGATAATTTTGTCTATGGTTAGATGAGTATCAATTACATTTGTAGGTGAAAGAGAAGGAAATATGTTTATTTTTCAACATTACCTACCATGCTGAGACAGGTCCATGTTTTTCTTTTGTCCTGTTGATTTCTATAGACTGGAATATTAATTCTCATTTTGCAAAAAGAACAATCAAAATTTATACTGTTTCTCAAGTGCTAAGGTCTAATATTTCATTCTGCCATGAGTTTGCAAATAAAGGAAGAAAATGTTTCTTTAGGAAAAAATTGCTGCAGTAGTAACATGCAAGATGTCTTTACAGGGAGTGTGAGGTTTATTTAGAAGGACTGTTACAGTAGAAAAGGTGAATTTGTTTTCCCTGTTCTTGTTTGCATTGTTGGTGTTAAGATCCCAAGCTGAATGAAATCAGGTCTTTTTGAGTTGTTTTTTTTCTGCCAGACAATGAGAACAGTTTCTCAGCATGATAAAGGAGAGCTTTTGAAGGAAGAGAAAATTGTTTTTTAGTTGCTTATATATTTCCTGGCAACTCTACTTAAGGAAGCTTGTGATTTCCCAAGATATCCTTTGACCTGGTCTAAAAAGTTAAATAATCTTGATATGGAAGATGTGACAGCCTGAAATTGTGAGACTCTGCAGTCTTAGAAAAGCTAGTAGTCATTTGTGTTCTGCAGTGCCATGGCACGAATGGCCAAGTCACTTTGATGACATCAGGACTCTGCTCCTGCAGATTCAGCAGCAGTGAGACCATCCTCATGAGGGCCTCCTCTTCTATCAGGAATTTTTCTTTCCCACTGACAGCTCTGAGCAAGTATCTAAACATTTTTCCCATCACTACAAATGAAGATAACTCTTACCTACTGCACTAGGACTCTGTAAGACTTAATTAGATAATATTTCCAAAAGATTTTGAAAATGCTGTAGTATCACAGAAACATAGTAGTTTGACCTTCAGTTTCTGACTGTTACCAGATTAAGGCAGGGTGATATCTCTGGCATGAGCAGTGGGATGAATGAAGATGTTCTGCTTCTGACTTGGATATCAGTATGTCACAATGCACAAGGCTCCTCTGTGGATGGAACCAGTTTGCTCCCAATGCCACATAGATGTGTAGCCTCTGATTCTATATAGTAATGGCATCCTTGGTGCATTTTGCATTACACACTTGATGCTATTTTTGTGCTGATTTCATGTTGCTGTTATTCCATCAATTTCAGCAACACCTCTTTTATAGCAAAAAGTGTAGAGTCTGTCCAGTCTCTGTATATGGTTTGAATTCAGCCTAATAGGATTAATTTTTGCTTTTATAAGAGCAAACCTTTTCTGTTTTCATTTATTCTGTTCAGGGTTACCATGCACAGGTTGTTTGATTGTAACTCTTATTGTGGTGGATAACAATTGCTATTATTAGTGTTTCTTGCTGGCGTATCTGGGAGAAATGCAAATGGAAAAGCCATGCTCTGGAAGACTGAAATACTGGATTAGTTATACTTTTGAGGCATGCTTTCAGTTTTCCATAGAATTAGATTTTGCTTCTATTTTTATTCTGCTTTCACAGACATACACACACTTTGACCAGTCCCTTAAAACTTTAACAGCACTTACTAAACCCATGAGTCTGCTTTGTGCTTTACATCTGCTGAGAAGTGTTGAAGCTCTGGCAATTTTCACAAATTCCACACCATGTTTGTCCTTGCTCTTGCAGTCCATGACAACTCTGGCAATGGCCCCAAAAGCCATCAAAATCACTTTTTCACTTGGATTATTGAAACTATCAAAGATCTCTGTAAATATATCTTGGAGCCCTTTCTTCTGCAAAACCAGACATGTTTAAAGGGCTGAAATAGCTGCCATTTGCTATAATCTGTATGTAGAGGAAAATTATTAGAAAGCACCAATCTGATGGTACATGCACTCAGCCATCTGCTGCAGGGACAAGAAACTTACCAGGCAAGAAAGGAAGATATTTTCCATTTTCCTTCAGATTCCTGGCTCGCCATAGTGATAGTGCACAATATTTGGACCTGCTGTAGCCTTTCTTACTGAGCTTTTTCTGAGCAAAATGTAGGATTTTTTTGTTACAAGAAACAACTTTTTGGTATAGTCTCTGAATTCACTAATGATCTGCAAGGATTTAAAGCCATGAAGAAAAACTCCCTGCTTCTGCAGGTGCAGAGCAGCATTTCCAATTCTGGGATCAGCTTAGAATTTAGGCCAACTAGCTGTTTCTTCAAGTGGCCCAGAATGTACTTGTCTTTTAATACTCTGTAAGTGGATTCAGTACAGAATAGACAGAACAAAAAAAAAAAAAAGTGACCAAACTGATGTAAGAGGTATTCTAACATTCACCATTTTCAAACCTCTCAGCTGTCTTACAACTAAGAAAATTGGCACTTGTAAAATCTACTTTCCTCTGGTTATGAGCATCATCCTTGCTCAGTGTCTTAGTCTTTGAAATGCTCATGGTTTCTTTCTGCAGCCCTTTAAGACTTTTTTCTGTTGTAGTTCTCATACTCTTGTTCTTGTGCTATTATTCCCACCATGCTATACCTGCAAATCCTCCTGTTCAAGGCATGATTGGACAGGGCTCCGAGCAACCTGGTCTAGTGGAAGGTGCTCCTGCCCATGGTGGGAAGGTTGGAACTAGGTTATATTTAAGACCCCTTTTATCCCAAAGCATTATAAGAGATTTTATGATTGTTATGACAGATTTCTCATGCGAAGCAATTGCTACCTGTGTGGAATTGGCTCCTTTATAGCCACATTCTCACAATCCTTAATTTGAAGCTTTTCATCTACCTCAGAGGAAAAACAAGACATTTAATAACAGTGTAGATAATCATAACAAATAATCAATAACTATTACTCAATGATGGGCATGCACAAAGATTGGCAATAGCTGTCTTTGCAACACCTGCAGCTGATAAAAATGTTCACCAGTCAGTGGGAACAGTCAGAAGGAGTTCTAATAAAAAGTATCAGAACTATGAAAAGGGCCTGGTTAAAGACCATCATCAACTTTTTTAGTTCTTGGTATCAACCTTGAAGTCAATGGAGGCAGCTAGGCAAAGAGCCCACAAATGAAAATTTGTGCTGGTAAGTCTATCTCAACATTCTTTTTGCAACACTATTCCAATATATGCCAAGGCAGCGTTCAAACCCAGGATGTCTCAGTGATCAGTGTGAATAATTCTTCAGTTCAGGAAGCCTGACATCATTAAGTCTCAGATACCCCTAATCCTTTAAAACAGGAAGGAGGCTCAGCCCAGTAACTGAGCTCATTGCTTCAGCACCGACTGGTGCAAAAAGGGAAACGCTTTGGTAAAAGGGTAAAAATTGAGTCTGTGGTAGTGCTTGACAATGGTCTGTAGGACAAATGTGATTCTTCTTAATGTTAGAGAAGAAGGAATAGCACAAGGGAGGGGACACTATAGAGCTGGTAAATTGCATTGTCCAACCAAATGATTTCAGAGTGTATTTCCCTTATCTAGAGACAGAATACCTTCCAGGTAGGTCTCTGGCACTGATAAACAATTCAACACGTTTCATAAATTTAATCAAGGAGGATTTCTCCTTCCTAATAGTAGTTTTCAGAGTGTCAGGTGTATAGCTAGATTTAGGACAAAAGGTGGACCATCAAAAATCAGCTGGCAGGCCTCCACAGGTAGCCCAAGGCATACAGCAAACTAATTGAAGTTCCGCTGTAATTTAAACCTGGGAACTCTCTCCTTGTAAATTTTAGGATTGGATTCTCCTTTTTCCCTCAATGTTTGGTAATGTACTGGGCAGAATGGCATTGTGGGATTTGTGTTGATTAGGTCTATTGAAAAGCTTACCAGCCTTCTTCACGATGAAGAACTGTCTGGCTTTGACACAGGAAAGTATGGACACCCAAATGTCCTCAGCTATTGAAACACAAGGGTAGCTGGTTTTGGCTCTGTGAGCCCTGGCACTGTACCCTGCCTGCATGGGACTAATGGAATCAGCATAGCTGCTGCTTCTATTTCCCTGTTGCCGCATTCATTATTTTTTATGCTGATAACCAACATGCACAGTTGGATTATCAGTGCTATTTTCCAAATGGTATTAAATAAAGTGATTTTCAATATCCCGGTATAGAATGTGACTGGAATCCCTTTATGGCTTCACTAAAATTTCACTTGACTTCAGACCTGGACTTCCTTTGCACCACTGTTATGAGTAGGAAAGTCATTAAATTAAATGCTGGCGATTAGCTGCTCCTTATTTAAGTAAAGAAAAAGGATGAGTGTAACTTTTGGGGTTACCTTCCTTGTGTTTTGTTCACTTTAAATGTCTCTTCTTCCCTCAGAATAAAAATCAAGCAGGCAGGCAAGCAAGACTCCCAGATACCAGATGAGTATCTCTGGGGTTTTGTTCTTCTAATCTTCTGGTTAGCACAGTTGAAAGCATAGTTCCCTACAAGTCTCGGTGAAGTGAGCTGCTGTGCTTGGCTTAGCACAAGCCTGATAAACCATGCTAATAACAGCTGCCTTTTCACTCCATTGCCATTATTGCAGCATCTTATGCTTTTTAGATATCTTTACTTACAAAATACTGAGTTTCAGTACACAGTCTTCTGCAAGAAAAGAAAAGACGGATAAGACACCAAAATACAAACTCTGAAAGTAGACTAAATGGGAGACTGGCAACAGATGTTTCCAAATATTAAAAAACTTGTTGGGTTTTTGTTTGTGTTTGAAGACAAAATAGGAAAATAGCCATTTTTTGTTCTATTGGCAAGTAACTTTCTGCTGATAGGTTTTATTTTGCAATCATCAGTGTTAGCTAGAGCATATTTTTTTTACTCAGCCTGGGACATTATTATTGTAAATGTCTCCTCTTAATTTTATGAAAATTACTTTGAAACGATTCTGTCTGAAAATTTTGTAAAGCAACTGTCCTAAAAGCCTCCCTTGTGAACTTCCTCATTCAAATTATTTTTTGGAGTTGATCTCAGAGTGTAGTCTATGAGCAGTCTTCCTCTGTAGCTTGTAAAAGCAGGATTATCCATTACATTAACATTTAATTACCTCAGTAAATGGGATGCTTTGAATCTGCCCTCTAGGCCATTCATAACATCTGGGTGACTCACTAAGTAATGTGTCTGAATGACCAGGAAGATTAGTACAGGAATATAAAAAGCACCCATAGGCCCTTAGCTTTCCTTATTACAGAATATTATAGGCAAGACTTCTGTTGCCTGGGAAAAAAAAAGATATTTAACTCGACAATAGTCTGTAATCTTGCTGTCTTTGCAATAAATACACTTTGCAATTGTCCCAGTCTGCAGCAAATAACACGTTATTGTCACTCCAGCTGACAGCAGAGGGATGTTGTCACCAGTAATAACAATTGCCACTGGCCAGGTAGCAACAGTACTGTTATTATCCTCCTCTGCCATAACTGTGTGAGGATGGCTTGAGGTGTTCTTGATCAAATTTCAGGTTTTAAGATAAGTGTGATGATTTTTTTCTACAGGTAGGCAACAACTCCCCCATTTTAATAAGATTTTAACATTTTTTTTCCTGAAGAAAACAATACCATAAGGCCAAAAGGATTTTTTTTTTTAATCTGTAAAATAAGTAGCCTAAATAGAGAGGCCAAGCAGCAAAAGATGAAAAATCTGTGGTAGACCTGGCAAGAAAATAGAGGATCACACTGAATCATTTATCTCTACAAGTTCAGGCACACTGAGCTTTTTGCCAGAACAACATGATCCCTTCCTCATTGATTTTTTTAGCTAACAGTCCTAAATGTCCCTTTTAAGGTAAATAGAAACCTGAACAGAAAAATGATCGTATCTTGAAAGAAAAGGTCAAACAAATGGATTGTTACTGTTTGATTTTTTCCCTTAAAATCATGTCTAAATTCAGTAATAACAATAAAAAAGTCCAAACAAATAGCAGTCAGCACAGTCTGGAGCCATTCTGGACTCGTCTTCTGACAATATTGCTCATGAATTCCCAGTTTTCATCTGCTAGGAGAGAAAGGATTAATGGCATTTTACCCAAGCCCTGTTATATAACTGCAATCAAATATTCTTTCAAAGCTTCTCTCTTTAAGGGCCACTTTTTCTGTAACTAGAAGCCACAATAAAAAACCTGAAAGAGGCAATGGTGGAACTCCCTGTCCCAAACCCTCTTGAGAGACCCACACAAGGCCTCTCATGCTGTCCCTCTCTCCTCACAGCTCTGATGTTCCCTCCTAGTCTGATTTCCAGGGGGTCATATATAACCATAATCCTTCAGGAAAGTTCCTTGATTATGAGACAAGACAACACTTTATCCTGAGCCTGCCTGCATGTTCTGGCTGCAACAGGCAGCAGGTAGGCATGATCCTCAAAGCTGTGACTTAATTCACAGCTTTTAAACTTGTTGAAGTAAAGTTTAGGGTTTTTTTTAACACTTTAAGGAGCTCTACAAGAATTTGGAGGCTGAAATTTATTTTGGCTCTGCCAGTTGAGTCAAATGGCTGTAAATTGAAGAAAACATACTGATCATACCAGGTGTTACCAAACCTCTTCCCTGTCATTTTTGCTGAGGAAGTGAGGCAGGGAGTAGCTATGGGAAAGGGTGGAGGGACTGGAATTTCAGCCATCTATTTACCATTTCTGCCCCAAAAAATGAGCCTTGAGCCAGAGCTCATGCAAAGTTAGCAGGATTACCTCGAGCTCCTGTGCACATTTGCTCTCATTTACTCTGTTTTTACCTTCTCCCACTGTTTTGCAGATAAAGCACTCTCTGTTGCACCCTCCATCACATGATGAACCATTGTTCTCCTGTCTGGTCACTCTGGAGAAGCAGAGACCAGCAAATTGATTTATACTCTCATTTTGGCCATACACCTCTTATCTATCAGAAGGGAGAGGATGTCTCTGAAGGGCTGTGTGCTTTTCAGTTAGAAAGCACACAGCTTCTGCAGCTGCCTGCCTGGCAATGACTTCCTGGGCAGCCTGAAGGTGGAAATAATATCTATGAACTGTGTCATGTGGAGAGAAATAAGACTAATTCAGTTTAAGTTTCTCCTGTATATTCATTCCTCTTTCTGGTCTGTGTCTGAACAAGGTGGAGTTCAGCATCTGAGTGAGATTGATTTGCAGCTCCGTGAAAGAATCCTCTGCCAAAAAAACAACCCAGCTTCAGAAGAGGGAAGAGCCAACGGCTTCACCCTTCAGAGAAGTCACTACACTGCCTAACAGCTACAGCAGAACCTGACAGGGCTGGGAATTTTGCAAAATGAGATTATGACACAAACATAAATGAGTGGATATGAGATGGTTTAGTAATCCATGCATTTTCCTGCTACAATCACTGGGCTTCTGATTATTCCTCATCTCTTCTGACAATGTATATTAAAAAGGGTGTTTATTTCAGATTATAGTCCAACAGGGGCATTAATTCATTTCTGAAAAGATTGTACGTGAAAGCCTGAGATGAGACATTTTCAGAAGAATGTCCTCCCTGGTTTCTGCTACTTTCTGAGACTGAAAATATGAAATGTCATGAATGTGGTTTTTGAATTTTGGTATTTTTTCATGCTTCTACCTTTGTCCATCAACATCTGAAAACTGAAAGGATGTGGAAAATAAATGAGGATCAACAGAAGATAAATAAAATTTAATTAAGCCCTCAAAAGGCTTTGTTTACTCGGAGCCAATCAGTGTGTTGATACCAGCTTTTGACCAACATGACAATGTTGTTTTCTGATTTTCAGACTGTTTACTTTTGTACAAACAGATCAGAAATCCTCCTAGCAGCCCTGGGGAGGAACTGCTAATTGAATCAGTTTATTGGAAACGTGGGAGAACTGCAGCCTGCTTGCAAGCCTGCACCACTGCCTAGCACTATTTAGCACAGTGCTGCATTTTAAGACTCAAAATTAGGAGAAACAGTGGATTTGTTCCAAAGATTTGCCTCTGCCTGGTGTGGCACTGCTGAGGCTGGGGATACAAATCTTGTGTCAGCAAAGTTACTTGATGGTTTGTCATTCCCAGATGGTGAAGAGCTACTTGTCGTTGCCTGCCTGCCAGGTGGAGGGCCCTTGGACCCACTGCACACCTTGTGTTGTTTGTCCCTAATTTAGCCTGGAAAATATACACCAGACATCTTAAGCAAATTAACTGCTAGATCTTTACTAGCTCAGCTCCTCCTTCCAAAGGGAGCAGATTGCCACAGCTGGCTACCTGATCAGCCCAGCATCCTCCATCAAAGAGCAAGGAAAACCAACAGAATGTGAGCAAGGGAGGGAGAGCTCTTCACTCAGCACACCTGGGACCTGCTGAGCATGTGTCACAGGCAAATTCAGATCCTGTGCTGGTACAGAGAAAATATTTCTCATGTTCCAGAATGAAGATTTCTATCCCTGGGGAGGTGCATGGAAAAAGAAACTCACAAAAATATATAGAAATTGTGGAGAAGGAATTCTCAGAAATAAGGAATTCTGACTGCTCCAAAATTCTACTGTATTCTTCGTACTGCTTTGAAGATCCTTTGAGATTGAAGTCAGCATTGCTGAAGCTGCTTGGGCATGAACTCTTGCTGTCTCTTTTAAGCCAACCACAGCTACAGGATCCAGCTTATAACTGAGGGTAGACGGGTGCATTTTTCAGGAGTCTGAAGCAAATGGGGAAAAACTTGTTTGTGACATCAATGCACTGAAAAGATAAGAAAGGTATCACAGCAGTATAAGCAAAGTTTCAGTTTGGCAGCTCTGGGGCTGGGTTAATAACCTGTCACAGCAGGTTTCCAAACCTCTCTAATCACAGTTTGTGAAGTAAGTTGAACTGTATGTCATGTGTGAAAGGAATACAAAGGACATGTAGCAAACACCTGGAAAAAGAGCTATAAGGAGGCAAAGCCAGACACCAAGAAAAGTATAAACATCATGAGGTAGAGAGAAGGAAGCCTTTGTCAAGGACCAAGCTTCAGGTACACTGGGAGTAAATTCTCAACATACAGAGAGAAGGCTGAGGACATAAACATGCCTAGAAAAGCCAGTACCCAGCAGAGAATTAGAACAGGACAAGAAAAGAGCCCATCAAAAAAGGGTGACAGAAAGAAATGCTAGCTTATTCTGAAAACACAGGCACCATTACCAAGCCTGAGGCAGCAGTTTGTTGGGTTTCAGGATCCCATTCATGATACTTTCAGACAAAGCTCTTCCCCTGCTTAAGTCTGCTGCATTTCATGTGCCCCAAGACCAGCATGAGAACATTCTGGATACCTGCATGGATGCTGTGGATATAATACCACCCAGCACCTCTGGGAAAGCAAGGGGACAAGAAATGCCAAGCCAGGTCAAACTTGCAATCTACCCAACCCACTG